>NC_039274.1:24448632-24669668 GCF_003368295.1 Carassius auratus
TATTTTATTTATTTTTTTGCATGCTGGCTTTCTTAAACCTATAACTCATAAAGTTCTTATATTTTCTGGAAACAGGCACGCTAGGCCTGATTTTACAAGAATTGCAGCCCAATGAATCATGCCTGAGAATTCATCCTCTAGTGGTGTGCGACTCCAGAACTGATAATTAAACAACAAAACAAGTTTTTTCAAAAGGAAGTGCAAAGAAACAAAGAACTTGTTACATAAATGCAGGAAATTTCGCTCACTAATCAAAAGGAAGAATAATGCTGGTTATCATGGATAAATGCGAGAATTGTTTTCAAAACTGCTGGAGCAAAATGTTTAATAAAATGTATTAATATGACTAATTATTATCATTGTCTCTCCTCTTTGTGTTCTATATAATTTGTAAATCAGTGTTCTTTGCTTCAGTGGAAACTCATCACATTAGAAACTGCCTGTAAACTGCTGTTAGGCTGAAACATATGGGTGCATGCAGTCGTTAGCCCACTTCATAAATATTTCATTCATATTTCCTGTTTGTGTGCGTGGAGCCGTGTGACTGAAAGCCTATGCATGGGTGTGTGTCCATGACTCTCTCGCTCTCTCTCTCCCTCTTTTTTTCCTTCTTTCTGTGTATAATTAAATCTCAGCAGATTTCCTTTGAAACTGCTAATCATACCAGTAAATCAAGGCTGAGATTTATCTTGATGAAGGAATAGAAAATAACTTCTGAAAGTAACCGAAACACTGCTCGAGAACAAACAGAAACAGGCAAAGGTAAGCTTGATTTCAGACTTTTCCTCGTTAACTGTCATCAGCCATCATTCAGCCTCAAACACGCTCAAATGGCAATATTCTCCACGCAGGCAGTGTGTTATAGTGCGCGAGAGAGAGCTAAAATGGGATCACAGGCCACTTATTGAGTTCTTGCGGACACAAAAGGCCTACTGTTGCGGACAACTACAGCTGAGGCAGTTACTGTACCTTTCAAAACTAATATGTAACCATATCTGTTTTAAAACGACGATTCATATTACTGTGAATGCAGGAGGAAAGTGGTTCCCATCTCCCAAACCCTAGGAAACTCGAGTCCCGACCTAATGGCCCTCAATTGGAAGGTGGCCTTTTGTGGAGGGGGCATCGCATTTGTAGAAAGAAATGACAGATGAAATATTTGCGGTGATGTAAAACATCTTCGGCTTTTTTTGACAGCACAATGCCACTTACTGTGCTTTATGGTCGTTGTGGCGACACAAAGGTCATTCCGAATATGACTCAGTGGACAAGGCCAGCACTGAATGAAAATTAGGTTATATGTGATCAACCGAGTTATTAATCTGATTAAAATGGATTCTCTTTGCTTCCTATTTAACAAGGCTTGAGAGAGAGAGAGAGAGAGAGAGAGAGAGAGAGTAACACACTCAGAAAGAGAGGGATGAGGGGGGAGGAAGGGAAACAATGAAACATTCTGTTTATTTATCCACACAAGAGTGGCAGCGCAAAATGCAGTGTAAATTCGTTAACGTATAAGACAACATCAATACCGCGAAATGTGCATTTTTACTTTCCGCATGCATCAGTGTCCTTTCGCTGCCGCCTCATCCAGGTAACCTTTCTAATCCTGATTAAATTACTGCAATTAGAACAGCAGCTCTCCTACCTTCCCCCCCATATTTCCCTAATAAACAATACGCCATCTTAAATCCATTCGATGGGATTTGCATGCAACAATGCTCGAGCTCGTGCGATTTATTTCCATCTCTACAGAGGAATTAAGTGCATTTTTTAACAGCTAATGGTATAATGTGGGCTTATTTCTCATGCAATGTTTTTTTTTTTTTTTTTTTTTGATTTTTTTATGTAGCTCCTTCACTCCTTCTATTTGCAGGGACTTTGCTTCCACCCTGTTTATTTGAAGTGTAAATCAAATGTGGCTTATTGGACCGGCTCTTCTTTCACACAGCGATTCGAATGTGGAAGTACATGGATTCCGACAGATTCGTCTGTAATTGCTACACGACCCCTCAAAACACACCCCTGTTGCCTCTGCCATCAGTGTGTTTTCTGCATTTGTTTTATTAACTTTAGCGCGTTGTTTGCCATTGATGTGGAATAAAGGAGCAAATAAAAGTTGACATACTTGTGCTTTTTTTCTTTTTTTAACTCCAGCGCCTGCCAGCCAGAGTCGGGGCATATTCCCTCATTACGTTTGGAGTGTATGTCATACGCCGTGTGTAAGCACGATCATTATATTGTGTGTGTGAGGTGTGCCCTTGCGCAGGCAGGAGGTGTTGTTCTGCCGGTACTATCCCTCTGAGAGCAGATCGTCACATCTGAGAGCACCTGGGGAACGCAAGCAGCACAGCTATGAGGAATACCTCAAATTGAACAAAGTCGGAGAAACAAAACAACACACAAACAAAGAAATAAGATCAAATATATGGGGGGAGGGGTGTGTGAAGAAAACACACTCACAAAAAAAAAAAAAAAAAAACTCTGGGGCTTTTTAAGCAAATCTATTAAGTATTAGCTTAAGGGTTTTTGTCATTAAATGCAAACTATAGTGGGCTACGAGGGAATAAAAATAATGGAAGCATGCCGTTATTACTGTGCCAGTGAGAGCACTTCATATTCTCCTCTCCCAAGGTTTTCCCATCTAATATTATGAATAGCATAATTGTTTTGCTGTCATTAGCATTGGATATTTCTCTTCCTTTGTTGTCATACTGGAACTCAATCCTTTATTCAGCGACCACTCGCTCTTTTTCCCCTCGCTGCAAATGACAAAGTCTACTGTAGCCTACTGTACGTCAGATTTTATGAAATTATGTAATTTATGTGAAATTATGTGGCCTTTTAAAAGCTTTCAGCCCCGCCAAAGTTGATATCGGAGTAAATTAGCATTCAGGAAAAATATTTTTCGAGATTGCACAGCGGATGGAGGAAATCAACAGGTACCATTCAGTGGGCCCGACAACAGCTTTTACAATTAATTGCTCTTTGAAATCAGAATTTACGTCCCTGAGTGACAAGGCGCTAATTCACCCAGGTTGAAGTTAAAATGGTAATATTGAACATGTGAAATAGCACCTCGCCTTCACCCGACGAGCCTTCTTCACACTCCGCACAATGGAAAGAGTAGAGAAGCACCAGCACTGTCTGTCACCTCAGAGACTTCCAACGAGAGCGAAAGAGAGCGAGCAGTCTTTGTGAGAGCGCTTCCCTCCGGCAGTGTGCTCTAAGATGGAGAAGCGTGGGACAAGGCTCAGAGAAACAGTCTGATGTGTCATGTCAAGAGTCTACCTTTACTCTGTAATAAGACTGTTTGACAGCTCTTAAATGTACCACAACAGTGCGCTCGGAGGCTGACAGCATTTAAACTCCCGGTGACAGGTTAAATGTCATCTGTCAGAGATGAATGATTCGTCTCGGAGTCTTTTACAAACCAGTCATAGGTAAAACTCGGTTCACCACAGGTTCTCTGGTCTGGACTTCTACGGTAAGGAGCTAGAGATTACGGAGCGCCTAAACGTTCCCAGGGGAGGGATTAAGTGTGCATAAAACACAGACCTGGTGACCCTCGTGCCGTGCACATCATCAGAATGTCACGGGTTCTCCCGCTTCTCCGTGGTCGCCCAAAGGCAGGGGCTGCGTGCATATTAACAGACAAACACGAGCCATATTACTGTTAATTAGCCACCTGATGAGGACAGCATTACTGGCAATTACCAAGTTTCATCCCTGCACCGCTTTTTGAGTGTGGAGATCTCTTTTTTTTAAGGAAGGGAAATAGCAAGTAAAAAAAAAAAAAAAAGGAAATCAAGTGATGTTTTGTCTGTTCTGTGTTATATTCTCTTTGACTTTCTCTCTGCGTCTGTAATAGTTCTAGTTGTCCGTAAATTAGGAGACCGCAATAATTACTTGGTAGTAATTGCTATGTGGTAAATGAGCATGTCATAGAGGTGACATGCAGTAGTGTGTTTGTGCGTGGAGTAAAGTGTTTCTAAGAAAAAAATATTTCGAGAATTTGAACACTACACACTGTATGGCAGTGGTTATTAACTGGTGGGTCGCAGGTCTGTTCTGATTGGGTCATGTACAGTACAGATTTTGTATATGTGAATGTGTGTGTGTGTGTATCATTAAGTAAAAGCATAAAAACAATATTTGTACAAAATATAATAATTAATATATATATATATATATATATATATATATATATATATATAATTGTCATTATTAAACAATTCTAATAATTAAATATTTTATTAATTTAATAATCATAAACTATGTAAAAGTGGATTTATACATTTAAAATATTTTTTTATTGTCTCACATTTCTATAAAAGAATCATATTATACTAGATTACATTACATAAATATATTTAAATCTATAATTTTATTAAACATTGATTTCGATACTTATCATCATTATTATATAATTAAAATAATAATAACAATAATAAAAAATAAAAGTCGTTTATAAATACACATTGACAACTGCAGCTATATTGTATTTTAAGTCTACTGAAATATATAATGTGATGAAAATTTTGTGGGAAATAAGAGTAATGGAATATTACAATGAACACGAAAGTTCTGTTCCATACTAAATGTTACTTACGAGCAAGTGTGATGTTAGTGCGAGCATGTGAGGATGTGTCATCCTGTTCCTCGGTATGAAGAGAAAGTCACAAGTCGCGTCTGTTGCATTACATCTGTGGGTTCACTGTGCGCATTGCAGGCACCATATGTTTTTAATTATAATAACAGAACCTGGTCAGAGAACAACACACATTCGCACAAGCGCTCTATTACTACACTCCGAAAACAAGAGAAAGAGTGAGAGGTAGAGAATCATATTAAGTTAGAAGTTAGCGAGGGGGAAAGATGGGGGAGATCAACTTAAGGCTGACAGAAAGACAGGAAGTAGTGCACTCTCCCTGACCCACACAAGACTGCGGTCAAGACCCAGCCGAGATAGGCTCTGATCCTACACCCTCCTGACAGTGATAATTAGCCACTGGTGACTAAACACCATTTACCTTTAACTATACCCCCTCATGTCTGCTGGGCGAGATACATGCTAACATGCACACACGCGCACACAGGTTAGCAGACAGGCCCTAAAATCAAAGGAGTAAAAATACTGGGAATTCCTAGAGTACATTCACACGTCTTATTCAACTGCATCATTTATAAAGGCCTTTTTTAAATCTCAGAGTTTGTAAGTCTGCCGTGACATATTAAGGAGGACACACTGTAAATTGATAAACCCAAAGGGATTTGCATAGAAGAAGAAAAGGAAAGATATAAACCAATCCACCTAAGCATACATCTCTCACCCAGTCCCTATTTCTTTCTGTTTCCTTCTCTCTTTCTCCGTCTCCAATCATCTATCATTCTCACTCAGTGTTCGGAGTTTGGAGTGAATGGGGACAGGGTTCACTGCTTTTCCACCAGGGGGTGTCATGGCCTTGTGAACTAGGAGGGTTGGGGTGAGCAGCCCCCTCTTTCAGCAGTCCTTCAAATCTGATCTCTCTATACGTACATCCTCTCTCCCTCTTTTTCTGTCCATCTCTCTTTTTCTGCCTACTACAGACACATAACTTGAGGAATGTCTTGACTGTGTGGCAAAACAGGATTGTGGGTTGTGGCTGGACGGGTCTTAGCAGTAAACAACTGAAACCTGGGCTCCAAAGCACCATTGTGGGCCTCAGACTCTCACACAGACACACACTTTATACTATTAAGCAAGGTTAGAGATGAAAATTCACACACTTTAGACAGGCTCGCTCTGTACTAAAAATGCGCGCTCGCAACTTCTCCTGTGAGAAATCTGAATGTGGCCATTTTTCATGACGGCTAATGGAGACAGGGCGGGTGAATCAAGATAACTGTTTACACTGCAAGCTACGACGACCGCGACAATGAAAACAACAACAACAAAAAACGAAACGGGGTGAGGGTAGAGATTGTGCGAAAGGCTCGGCGAGAGTGATGGCGGCAGACGGAAAGGACGCTAATAATCTAATTTCTCTCGTTTGCCCTTTTTTCCTTCGCTGTAAGTGATGCTTCACTATAAATGAAAGCACTTTTTCTGGAGACACGTTTCGATTCTTAAAGTGCACCAGCAAATATTTAAAAAGCATTGAAGGCCACGTTTTTACTATAAGCTGGCCTTAAACAGTTTGCACAGGTGCTGCAGATATCTGGGACTGCTGTGTGGTTATTATAACACTGATGATACGTTGTTAAATTAAGGGGAAGACAAAGAGGAGCAAAAGAAAGACAAAGAACTCAATGCTCGAGACATGTTCAATGTATAGATAAAGATATGCCACTAACAGACCTAGTATTGATTATATGATACACTTACACAATGGCTGCCTTGCACAATGGAACAAGGCCATTAAGCAATGCGAACAATACAAAGCTAATCCTCTAGACAACACACAGTCTGAGGTGTCTGACAGAATTAAATCATTAAATCACTGCGCTAAATCACAGTTATACTTCATGATTAATACGTGCTATGCTACAAATAAAACTCTTGTAATGCTAATATAATTTAAACCTAGCTTCAGTATAAAAAAAGGAAAATGTACATGGTAAATATTGGTGAGGGTTAATCTATAATACTATGAATGTGATGTAAGAATGTAGGATAATTGGCATGCAAGAGAAAGTGTGTTTGTGTGGTATAATGATAAGGGTGTCACTTTAAAATAGCTCTCAGTCATTCCATCCCAGATGTCAAGGCATACCATATTCAGCTGAGAATTCTAAATATTAATGATTTATGCACTATTTGCATACAAACCTAATGCCAATCTACTTCAGATAATCATATTTTGCCGCAAATTAAATTTTCAGAGGGATTGTTTGCTTCATCTATGCCCAGCCCCAATGAATCATGCAGAATGTTTCACTCAATTTTGTACAAAGAGATGCGAGCACAAAAAGCTCAGGATCAGATAGTTCTACCTGTATGGAATTTTACATCTATTCTGGTTTCAAATTGAAAAAAATAAAAAAATAAAATAAATAATAAATAAATACAAATAATGTGCTGTTTTTATAACTCTGATTCAATTTATTGATATGCATAACATTGGTGAGGTGTGAATTGTGAAAGTCCATATAATACAGAACAGTTGGTGTGGATGCACAAAATGTGCACAACAAAAATTAAATTCTCAACGACTATATCTGTGTTGTTTTCCAGTAAAAATATCTAAACATCTTAAAAACATGTATGTGTGTGTGTGTGTGATTCATATTTTGTATTATACATACATACATACTGTACATACATATTTTAATTAAGATTAAAACAATTTAGTTAATGCATTTTAATAGAGTACCATTTCTCAGGTGTCAAAATATGTATCTCTCATACACACACACACACACACACACACACACATATAAACGCAAGTTTGCAGAACAGGTCCAGCGGTAATAATAACACATTCCTTTCAGAAAAATATAAAGAAGAATAAACTGTCTGTTGAATTCTCTTTGTGGTTATTCAATGGTTTTAGTGTATGTATTACTCAAACATACCCACAAAGTCAGAGTGTATACAGCGGCTCTCGGCTGCCCGTCAGCAACCACCAGCGACACACTGATGGAGTCATGCTTTAAAAATGTCAAACAAAAAACTTTTGTTCTCTAGACAAAGCCTTATCTCTAAAGGTCATTCCCTCTTCACAGCAGCAAGAGAGAAGGACGTCACAAGGGCACTTTTCAAATATCTTTGATTAAAGGATATTACAATATGATACATTCACTATGATGACAAAAACTAGCATTCATTTTCATCCAAGTGAATGACCTCCTCTAAATATAAAAAAAATGTAACAGGTTTCTCCATGACATATTTTCCATAACTGAAAGGTCAAAAGCACCATTATTTGTTAATAATTTATTTGTTACTTTTCTCTCTATTGCATTTATTGTTTCCCTTGTTAGAAAGATGCTGTAAAAACAGACTATGGGGTTTCTTTTCTTTTGTAACTACAGCTATCACGGTGGAAAGAGGCTTAATTATCTTTAACACAGAAATGGTTTGATGGTTTCCTAGGGTTAAGACTAGAAATTTTGCCTGTTTCTGTTGTTGTTGTTGTTTTTCCCTTTTTCCTTTTTTCTTTCTTCTTTTACTTTCTCAAGATAACTGACTCACATTGTCGACTCGTTCAGCTGACATAAGTGTTAGATGTTGACTCACTTGCGGTCAACACTATGGTGAAACAGAGATCCAAATGTCTCTGGACTAAAAAAATACCAGATATAGTCGACTACCTATATACAGCTTATATTGAAATAACCACTTAAATAAAATAACTACTACTAAAATAACTAACTGATACCTATATGGAGTTTTTGTCATCCAAATCACTGTTGATACATCTGTGGTTACTAATCAAGCACAATACACAACATAAATAAACTGAACTGGATGAACAATATGATAGTTACAAATGAAAGGAACAAGTTTGTGAGAATCAAGCAGCTCCATTAAACATATTTTTAAAGTCTCTTAAAAATAGCTGCAAAACCAGTTTAAACCACCCTGTTTAATCCAACACCTATTTGCAGTAAGATTGTTTTACTGAGAGCAAAACATTATGTCTGCCTTGCTCCTCTGTGTTTGCAGAGTACAAGTAATAACACCAATGTAAAGCAACAAACTAAGAACGTCTGTCTCAACTCCAGAATTGAAAATTAGTCACCTCCTTAATGAATAATATATTAGGAACAAAAGGAAAATGGAGGATACATACAGTATGTTTTATTACCCGTTTCACTTAAGCAAAAGTGATCTCTTTAAGAAATACCCTAAAAAAGGTAATCTAAAGGCTGTGGCGCCCACTTACTTTCTTCTACAGCTGCCCAAACCAAACTACAAATTCAGTCTCCTTTTTTTCATTCACAGTTACTCTCTTATTCTTTTTATCACCAAATTTTCAGAAAGGGCAGTGCAAAACAAGGTAGTCTCGAGGAGCACCAGTAACCTTAACAGAATCATGTAAGCTGACAGATCATTTTTCACAAGGCCACAGATCCTGGGCTCTTATAAAGTAATGGGCTTTTGGGAGAGGCTTTTATGAAAGCTAAGATAGTTAAGTTCTGTGAGCTAGAGATGACACAGGGACCGTCAGCTCCTGGTCTGTTCCAAAGCAGACACCCTTATTCCCAGAAAGAGGAGGGAAGGAGAGAGGGTGGGACTGGAGCTCTTGTAAAATGACAATATAACAAAGATTAATATGTTACTTTGTCATCCTGATGGTCTCTAAACTTGCCCGAAATAAGGTTGAAATCACTCAAAAGCAAATCTTGTTCCTTTAGAGAATTTCTGTATTGGTGCATTTCTGACCAATGAGAGAAACATTGAACAAATGTCTAAATGTGTAATTGGTTCACAAATAAGAAATAGTAGATGCTGTAGTGATGATGTATTGCTCATAATGCAGTGTATGCCATGTGTTACTTGTCAGAGAGTGTGCATGTATAACAGTATGTCATGTTGAAAGTCACTGTTCATTAATTTGTGACACTAAAACAGGGGTTTATGTTGTCATACTCACCAGAGGGGTCATTTCTTTTCATGCTGCTGGTGCTACTGCCTCCTCCATTGGGGCTGCCGCCAATGCCTCCATTGAAGGCTGCGAGGTTCTCTGAACTGTAGGCCCGTAGGACAGATAACATGTTCATCTGATGCTCCAGGTGGGCATGATCAGGACCACCGCTTGGGGTCAGAAGACCAAGGCCTGTCTGCTGCTGGTGCCATTGCTTCTCAGGGGTAGGAGGCTGAGGAGGAGAAAGGCCAGAGCTTTGGGGGCCTATAGTCAGCTTGCATCTTTGGATGTCCTTCCCTGACAATGGAGATTCAGAAAGCATTTGCATGGATCCATGGTCCTCCTCCTCAGCATCACCCATCTCCATCTCTTCTTCTTCCTCTGCCTCATCTTCATCATCTGAATGCATATGCCTCTCTGTAGCAGTGGGGTTCGGCAATGATTTGTCACAACTTATTTCATCTTCCTCAGACTGGCCGCCATGTTCTTCAGATGCCTCTATTTCACTGCAGGACGCCTTGTCGGATAGGTCATCCAGAGGGCCCTGACCACACATATCATTGGGCTGAATTTGCTGCTGGTCTAGGTATCCAACAGACCCTCTAGAAGAGCCATCATACAAAGGACCAAAGGGCTTGTAGAAGTCACTGGAGAATGTGCCCATGGAGACTCCATGTGAGGGCTGCTCCAGATGGTTGGACCAGCCTGCTTGTCCCTTCAGATCCCCCGACTCAGTCTCTCTGTCCCTGGACGGGGCTCCCTCATGGTGGTGAAGAAGGCTTGGTGGTGGAGGAGCCAAGCCAGTAGCTTTTCCTGCATGGGAAGGCTCTCCCAGGAGGTGCTCCTTAGTATCTTTTCCACACTTGCCTTTACCCAGGTGGTTTGCTTGCAGGTGGAGGGCCATCAGCTCCACAGAGGGAGTTGTGAAAGAGCAGAAGAGGCAGCCATGCCAGGCAACATTGTCCTGGATGGTGATGGAAGCTCCAGGGAGGGACCCTGCTTCAGGTCTAACAGACAAATCCAGAGGCTCATACTGGGAGCGGCCACCCACAGCTGCCTTGACGTCACTGGTGGGATTCTCTTCTTGGTTGGCCTCACTGGCTCTTTTGGTATTGGCATCCGCACTCTCCTGGTTAAAGTGCTGACTATGCAGCTGTCTCTCTCTCATCTCTTTCTCTTTCTTCATGGAGCTGAGGACAAGGTTGTCCATGAAAGCCTGCAGGGAGCCCTGGAAGTTGACTCCATTTCCCGCCATACTCTGGTAGGCTCGGCCGAGGTCGGAGAAGCTGGCAGGACTGTCCGCTGCAGAGGCTGGCCCTTCAGGACTCTTCATGCTCTCTGTGGTGGCCTCTGACCCTGGTCCCTGGCGATCCCGTTCCTTTTCACGGTCTCTGTCTCTGGGTGAGAGCATTCCGGGTGGTATCCACTGTTGTGGGAGCATTTGACCTCCTCTGAAGTCAAGACCAGAAGGCATCACCCCTTTGAAGACACCGCGAAGGACATCGGGTCGAGCAAAGACCCCACTGCTACTACTGTTCTTGGTGTGGTCATCCTTGTGGTCAGAAGATGAAGGGTGGTTGGCTGAGGGGCCACTACCATTCTGTCGCTCACGGTGATGGCGCTCCAGGTGGTACTTCAGAGAAGCTGATTGAGTGCCTGCATAGTCACAATGAGGGCACCTGTAGGGCTTTTCACCTACAGTGAGAGTGACAGAAAGAAACAAAGACAGACAGGAGCCGATGTCAGTACAGCAGTAATAACAAAGGTGCCAACAAGCTCAGCAGGAACCCTGGGCTTGTTCCACCTGTCAGAAGAAGAGCAAAAAGAAACACAACATGTAAATATTTGACAGGAATCATGTAAGGGATTACGTCAAGCCTCTCTAAATCTCACATTCTGCAGCATTCAACCACATTTATCACTTAGTAAACAGTCCATCAGCCTTTTTGAGAGGAGGGAGGAGTTTCAATACGGGTCGATCCAGCTCAATCCAGATCCTAGGAGTGAGCCATCACTCACGTCAGCGCCATAAAAAACATATCACCATATGGTGCCTTCAGTCCACTACAGAGATCATATTTTCAACTGACAACAAAACTGTCTGGATGTTATCTCTGTTCACATGGAGAACTGCAGGCTTGTGGTGCTGCTGTCTTTCACTCTCTCACTTTCTGTCTCTCTCCTGGCCTTGTCTGCTGTCAAGCCTCTACCTTGGTGGTGGAGCAGTTCTGTGGACATTCTCTATTTGCAGTTTATCATTGTGAGGATAAATCAAGCCCCACAGAAGCTCTTTATTCCCCCTGGATGACAACTGTGACCCCTCAATCCAAAATGCACCCAATAAAAGGTCCTCATCTGAGAATGAAGATAGACTAAATGATATAAACACACCATATGTGTTGCACATGAACATTCCTCATAAGGCAGCCTCACACTGTGGATTACAAAATACTAACCAGCATGAAATGTAATGTAAAAGAAGGCATGCAGGCAAGAAACATGCAAATGTACAAGAATTCTTGTTAAAAGTAAAAAGAAAGTAGCTTTAACAAAGAGAAGGACAAAGAGTCTAAATTGTATTAGCATGATTTGATCAATATCAATATAAAATATTTATCTGACAACAATTAGAATAGGCTTGGAATGAAAGCTAGATTTATAAGATCAATAAGCAATAAACTAAATGCAAGGCTTGATTTTTAAGACATTGTAAAGTTTCAGGAATAAATGATGATGTGCGAGGTGGAAAAAAACAATGAGGGAGTGGGAGGGATATGGGAAAATGAATATAAAACCATGTTTGTCGATGTATGTGTGTGTGTGGCTATAAACGCTTAGATTATACACATGGAAAACATTTTTTAACCCAGAAAAAATGTTGCATTGTTACGCAAGACTGAATTGAATGATTTAAGTCTGACTCTGTAGTAAATCATGGATATAATTAGCAAATGGCATAGTGCTCAAGTAATTTATCATTATTTGGAGGGCGCCATTCCAGAAAAAAGAATGGAAGATCTGCAGACCCACTGCACAGCTTCCTAAAAAAAGGATCGCAAACATAAACTCAATGCTATATTGGCGAAGAACAAACATACAGAGGGACATATAGTGAAGGGCAGGAGAGAGGGTGAGAAAAAATGGGGGTCTTTTGTTCTTTTACACAAGAGTGTTTGGAGCGCATATTCAAAAGACATCATACCAGATGAGCTTTTAACCCAATAAGTGCTTATCCTCTGAGCAGGATAACAGAGGCTTGGTGTGATTCAATAAGGAAACGTCCTTGATGCAAATGATCATTTTCAGTTCCTTTAACTGGAAGGAATGATATTCTTTACCCAGAATTAGAGTAAAATTAGAGTGATCTGTGTGTCTCCACCCCAACTTGTTCTAAAAATGTTGCTAAAACTATAATTATATAAACTAAATAATATATATATTATTTTTTTTGTTGTTGGTTGTATGTTTATGGGTGTGTGTTCCAGTGCCTGTGCAAGTCTCTGTGCATGTGGCATGTTCTTTGTGCACCATTTGGGCTCAGTAAGACATCTGTTCCATCATACGTCAGGGACACGTGTGACATCTGGGGAATATACTGTATCCTGCCTTGCAACATTACACACAATTTACTGCTAAAGGTCATTATGTACCCGTTAATCCACTTTTAATTGATATCCACACAAACATCACAACCTCGGGGAAACAAAATGGATAACCAAGGCAGAGAGGTAAAAAGATTATTATTTTTCATCTTTTGAAATGAGAGAATGCAAAACTCAAAAAAAAGAAAGAAAGAAAGAAAAAAAAAGTTTCCAATGTTCACTCTTATGGCTGATGGACTGTGTTAACAAAAATAGGGAATAAAAAATACATATCAAATTGCCATCTGGTAGAGTGTGACAGGCTTTATATAAATTACAGAGACCTTTCGCTGTGAGTAATACACATCCATTATCATTTCGCAAGTTCAGTTCTAGCTTTAATCTCAACACTTGAAGAAGTCCAGCGCAAACTGATTTCATATGGATTTGTGTGATTTGTCATGACTCCATAGTAACAGTTTAGAATAAACACCCACAGCCTTTACAGAAGGGCAATTAAAATAGTTAATAGATATGACATACTTTAAGATGAATTTCCATATGGCTTTACAGAATGTTGAAAAGACAGCCTGCATGCCACAGGGCGATAGAAAGAGAGAGATTGACTGCGCTGGAAAAATAGATGTTTTTTTTTTTTTATCTTCTTCCTTAAGCTATGCTTTATTTATGCAAAATGTAGAAACAAAAATTGATCAAAAATCAAAAAAAAAAAAAAAAAAAAATGTTAAGGTGTTCGAGTTCTTAAGCCATACACATAGTACCAACAACTTCTATTTACATTTTAAATCACCCTTTTTTGTATGGCCCATTACTTCAACCCTTCCATTAATCTTAAAGACTTTTAGAGAACTAACTCACCATGTAGTAAGCTAATAAGTATTACCAGAAAGAACAAAAACAAAACTAAATAAATACAGACAAAATGAGATAAACCACAAACGATGCGTCAGGCAATACAGTCAAATTTTCTCCAGGGAGTCTGCTGAGTGACCTTTGTTATTTGCAATGCTTATGGTTTGGAACAGTAGCAACTGACCACAGACCTGAGCGCTTTCTTTCTGCTCTTTGCTTGCTCTTTCTCCCTCTTCAAATTAAACCTTAAAGCGTTGTTCGATACAACCATAAACTTCCATCCAGCCATGTGATCCAACTCTTTTGGATCCAACTCAACTCTCGCTCAAGATGCTTAATGGCTCCCAATCACCAAGGTGAACTCACACGGCCTTTTCCTGTCTCTCCTCTGTCTCTCTTCAAACAAAGGTGATTCGTCTGGCATGCTGGTGATCCTGTAGCCTCAAGTTATGCGTAGCCATTGTCAGGAGCAAGGACCTTTTTATTTTTTATCTACAGCTGCTTACTGCTAAATACTGCCTTGTCCAGAAGGGGACAATCTGTGTCTCTAATTGCTGTCACTGAAGCCTAGATTCATTATGTGACTTTCCCATTAAAATGTGAGCATTAATTTGTATAATGAAATATCACCCACTGCAGTGTTCATTAGCTGTGGCCCCACACTATACACTGCACAATGTTAGCTACCTAGAAAACTGTGCTTAATTTCACTAATGGATATTTTCCCTCTCACTGTTGGAAAGGAAATTAATACTGTAACATTAGCTCTTTAACTTTTGGAGAAATTTAAATTCACTTCATTCCTTTCAAGGCGACGTTAGAGAGTCATTAATCTAACATTGTGTCGCACAATGCCCTGGCCTCCTCAGTAAGCAACGCCATTGTGATGGGATAACGGCATCGGGATTGAGGCCCGCTTTGTGTCATCTGCATGTCTGGTTGCTTTAAATCAAGGCAGGGTATTTGTTTAATGTCAACGGCATAGTTTCAGCCTGATCGGAAGGGCCTGTTGTTCCTGTAAATTATCCGAGCAGAGCTAGACAGAGAGCTGTGTCGTATCTCAGATGTCTGTCAGCCGGGAATCTTTATGACAAACCTATAACCGTTCAGCGAAGAATCACACATTTTGCACATACATCAGGGCCAGTCAGTGTAAATTGCTGAATTGGCAGAAATCGTAGTGTCCGGTTCTGAACGCACTCGGGCCACACCGCACACACGTGGGCCATCCCGGTAACGGAGTGAGTGAGTGAATTAACGAAGGCTTGGGACGAGGGCCTCTGTTTCCTCTCAGCTGAAATACGGCTCTACTGGGGACCCTTACCCCCTGCTTCGAGCAGGCATAATTTAACCTCCCTCAGCTAGAAACATATTTCCTCACTCAGTCCGCTGCTCTCCTGCTAGGAGGATATAACCAGCCCTTCCAAAGCATTAACCCCTCTGTTTAAAGAAAACCTAAACACTTTACTGTGACTGCATGTCATTACATGAACATTTAACAGTCTTTTATGTGCAACATTATCTAGCCGTATGCTGCATATACTGTATATATATATATATATATATATATATATATATATATATATATATATATATATATATATATATATATATATATACAAAAAATAATAATGATAATAAAAATTTGATTTCCTACTTTGAGTCATTGGAAAAAAAAAAAAAAATGCCTCCCAGTCCATATTCGATAATACCAAATGCAGATGGGAGCGTTCTGCACCCTTTATATGAGTTCTATATTTAAAAGTAACAATATTTCCTGTGCTTCTATTACAGCAGAAGATGAAAATGCTGCAGTCTGAGAGAATTAAACATCAGCTCCACTGTTAAGCATGCCTTATAATCAACCTTTATGCTCCAGAGTAGCACAGCTATGTGCTTCTTATTAAGTGGGACAAATACCATCTGGGTGGTCTCCGCTCTTCCTTGTATGCACATACCAAAAAAATAAAAATAAATAACAACCGTCGATTCTCTGAGCTGCGAGTGATTTCCATTTACAGTAAAAAAAAAATAAAAAAAAAACGCGGGATTGGGCTCACATTATGCTGAATATAGAAAGCTGTTTCTTTCTTTTTTTTTGCTCTCTCTCTATCTCTCTCTCTCTCTTCTTTCTATTTTATGTCTGTCATTTTTATGACTGAAGCTTCACTGTGAACATGTGCAGGTATTTCTGATCTGACCCATACAATTATTTTCATTGGTCTAGCCAATGTATTTTGATATAATTAGCATTCTTAACATAACACTTATTTGATGTTACTATGTATAATATTATTTAGTAATTTAATTGAATATTGTTTATATTTATTATAAATAATCTGTGTATGGAAGCAATACATTACAGCCTTTTATTATCGTTGTTGTCAAATATAAAATAACAATACTAATAATAATGAACATATTAAAGTGCTGTCAATGTTTACACATCTCGTTCACATAAACAGAGACAGCAGTGTGCTGAATCTAAGGTGACCTCTGAGTGTTTATCCTGGTTATTCTTCATATGAACTAGGCCAGCTGTGCCTGCTAGTGAGCCTCAGCCTTGCTCTTGGGTGGAACAACAGGGTCTCCTGACAGCCACTGGACCAGCACTGCTCACATCATTACTCTGCTGGGCCGGGGCGTCCTGTCTCACATACCTGAAGTTCATTTATGGGCTCAGAGTTTTTAAATCGAGCTGTATAAAAGTGCATCACTAACACCAATACAAACTGTGATTAGGTTTATTAGGTATGTACACCACTACATACATACATCAAATTAATACACATATCTAAAATGCAGGAAATGTACTTCTTGGACTTCTCACTCACCTGTATGTATTCTTAGATGAACCTTCAGATGGTGGGAGGTGCGGAACGATTTGCCACAGTAGGGGCAGTCCTTCATGCTTGAACCCACACTCCGTTCCCGGTGCTGAGTCGTGGGGGGCTGGACAGCACTCACAGGTTTCGCCATCTCTTCCCCGACATCTAAGAAACAGAGAACCAGAAAGAGACATTATTCACAGACTGTTCTCTTTCATTTAAAACCAGCCACACACCAGAGAAGAGAGGTTTTTTTTTTTTTTTTTTTTGTCTTGTTTCTTCTGTTGTTCTCCATCCTTTCAGCTTTTGCCACCCAAATCTGCTAACGCCACACAAAGTCAAACACATCAATGAGTTCACGTGCACCACTTTCCCGCTCCCCACCCTCCGCCACCTGACAGAACGCTGACAGTTCAGAAGCTTTCTTTAGAGATATCACCCCGACCCCCACCCAAGTACACTCACATCCCAACATTTTATCCAGCCTCTCATCATCTTTAGTGGGAAGCATATGGCAGAATGTGTTGAACAATACAGACAAAACAGCCATGTCAGCAACAGGGTCTTTGACAGGTGACGTCGGCACGGAGGTTGATGGAAAACGGTGATAACGAAGGGCCCCTCTGATTGAGCAATTGTCACACCAATAATGTCTAAGAGTGTCAACAAGTCCACACTTAGAGATAATTAGTCACTACGCTTATATGTGAGATGTCAGCAGTGTTACACCATGGTGACTTACAGGGGGATCTCATATTGTGTGAAGTGCTTGACACTCCAGAGAAGTTAATATGATACAAGACCAGGTCAGGTCCTTTGAGAAGTTACATGTGCCTACCACATTTATTTAATTGTATTTATTTATTAATTGTATGTTATTTTCTTATTATAAAATAAGGTCCAAAGTACCAAGAAGAAACAGGTCAGTAGGTCCTTTGAGGAAGCTTTTAGTTCTGATAATAAGGTTACACATGCTTTAAAGCTGTGGTGTCCAAATAAGCAATTGTAATTCTTCGTAGAGGAGAGAAAAGATTCTGCTAAAAATCAAAAACTGTGTTTTATATATATATATATATATATATATATATATATATATATATATATATATATATATATATATATATATATATATAAACATATTCAAACATTCTGACCCTAAAAACACATTTATCCAGTAACAGCATTTGGCTTTGTGCATTAAGTTCTGTGAGCATGTGACCAGCCACAAACCAAAAAAAGGTTTGTAAATGCTTTGTTATTTCTGCGCCTACACGATACGGAGTGTGTGTAGGGGAGACTTCGTCTGAATGGCGCAACCCACTCTAGCAACCATTTGCCTCAATCAAAAGCTTTTGTACAAGTAATCTTTCTTTCTTTCTGTGCTTTTTTTTTCTCCTTTTAAGAATCAAATGAGATTTGAGAAGCTAAAAAAGAAAGAGTAAAGTCAGCATCTCCTTCTCTCTTGTGGTTGATCACATTCCTTCAATTTACTTGCCTACACATGTTACATTGTGATGTGTGCCCCCATTTTCTGTCCCAAACATATACTCACGACGAAACAAGCACAAACACTGTCTCTGACCCACTTTACCCTGGTACCCAGACACTTACAAATATTACTCCTATTGGCAACTTTTACAGGCTTTTAGTGAAAAGAGAGGACTTTATTGTCCCATAACCACACACACACACACTCAGATGCACACCATATACCACTAAATTGTATATGTAAGTGTAAATGTAGCATTTGAGTGTCATTCATTACTCAAAAAATTTGAAATGTTCCTTTAGATCCAGATTTTAACATAAACCATGAGTTATCTATACATACTAGAACATCAGACAAACAGACACATGAGCATACAAAGCCTTTACAGCTATTACTGCTCCTTCATTTAGCTCTCACTCTCTTTCTCTTTCTCTCCGTACACACACACACACACATGCACACACACACACACACATATATATATATATACAGGCCAGCAGGGGCGTCTTTAATCAGCTGACTGCTCCCCAGCTTTTAATACGGCTGTTCCAATTACTGTAAAAGTCATCCTGCACCAAATAACCACAAATATTGACAGTTTATTGCACAACACATTTATGACATTTGAAGGTCACCCCATATATTACGCATCATCTCTCGGCCCAGGGTGTCTGGAACAGAGAGGTTCTCAATAACCCGCCACCTATAACTATTTTCTGCATATTGATTTTCCATTTCTCAGCCCTTTTTTATGCAAAAGAAAAATCTGTAAGAGACACAGCATTAAAACGACTGCCGCGAGCGAGCCACGGTCTTCATATATTATCCTGTTAAGCCTGAAAACAATAACTCTTTAGTCCAGGGCCTAGACAATACTGCAAAATGTTATGAAATGCTACAGTGTTCCTTTATAGATGTTTACAGTCTGAATAATTAGACATGGGGATAATGAAGTTACATCTGTAATTTATGATTAACTTGCTTATTGAAACTACATTGGTATCAATCATCTCCATCTCCATAAATATTTCATCGACCACTGGATTTGCTTATGAGATTTTTGCTGCCGTAACCAATCATAAAGAGCATCTCCAAGTACTTGACGGGACATATCCATATCCATATCTCATTGTCCATTGAGTCTGTCGCATCAAAACGCTGCGGTTAATGTAAAAGTGAGGTGTTTAGGAGGATTTACGGGACTAGCGTTATAGAACATGCCAGAACAATAGACTGGAAGTGGAGAGGAGGCCACTGGGAAAAGCCATCTGAGAGGAGGTGTGTCACTCACCCGTCTGCTTGGTCTCGTTTACGTACACACATGATTATGGAAGTTGGTAAGTTGTGTGTGTGTGTCTATAAAAGGGAAGTAAAGGAAAATATGTTTGTCTCACTGACATTTAATGTGTGTGTGAGTAGAACCTCTCAAATCTCTCCAGATGGACCACACCCTGTTCCCACTAATAAAAAAGAAAGAACAACAAAGGCCCACTATGACAACAAACCCCCTCCCCCACCACACACACACCTTTAATGGATCTCTCACAATCACACTTCCACTCTAAATCAGTCTGTGGTTCTGATTACTCGCATATCACTTTCAGAGGAAAAAAAAAGAGAGAGAGAGAGAGAAAAGAAGCAATCATAAAAACACAAGATGTCTCCCCTATCCATTAGAATAATGTGTCACGTGCCACAGTCAGTCACTGACCTTCCTTCATTTGTAGCACCCGAGGAAAATGTGAGAGAAACATTTGGATTTAGATAGTAAAAAGCAGAGAGAGAGAGAGAGAGAGAGAGAGAGAGAGGAGGTAAAATGTGATGACATCATTTGAAAGGCATTAGGCTTTTAAAAATGCACCCGGGGGGGAGCTGATTTCCTTACGCTGGAGCAACACAACACCATCCGGCTGATGCGCACACTGCACTCTCTCTTTTTTGATTTGGACCGGTGCCATCTTTGTGAACAGTCTGGTTCAGGCGAGTTAATCAATTTGAGGTTTAGTTACACTGCTGAGGCTAGCATTCCGCCGACTGCTAGAAAGTAATCGGAACTCGCAGAATTTATTAACCAAACACCAATTATCATTAAACACCACTGCATTATCCCCTCCTTTTACTACCTGACAAGGACTACTTAATGAAATTTTAGATTAAAGTTATTTAGCCTGCTGATTTATGGTGGCTAAATCTCCTAATCCAGCCCCTTGGCACAGATACTCGCACAAGCAGTTATTTTATTTATTTTATTTTATTTTTTTTATTTAGGAGTACACCAGGGACCCTAAACCCTCCATGGTACCACCGCAAGTCCTGCCCGCAAATAGAGAGAAGAAGAAGAAGAAAAAAAAATACTGTCCAAACATTTGTAAGATTCACTGGACGTGAGAGCTAGCCCTCTCACTTGCAGGCAGTACATGCTGACCTCTGTGTCAATGAGCTAATAAATTCATGGAGGCAAACTAGGATTTAAATAAA
This sequence comes from Carassius auratus, assembly GCF_003368295.1. Taxonomy (NCBI): domain Eukaryota; kingdom Metazoa; phylum Chordata; class Actinopteri; order Cypriniformes; family Cyprinidae; genus Carassius; species Carassius auratus. The sequence continues at coordinate 24,469,451 of NC_039274.1, forward strand.
TGCTAAATTCAAAAAGTGTTTACCCCTTTTCTGTTCCTGAGATGAAACAGCCGCAAAATGTGCTACATATAAGGCATGTGGGTAAACAGGGGCACCAGATGTTCTTTGATGTTAATAATGGCATTTATTATTAATATTAATTAGACTGCATTCAGCAATACATTTGGGCCATTTCCAAGTCAATTAAGCAAAATGGCATTCGGGAGATGTTGAAACGACATTTTAAGGCAGGTGTTCGGCGGTCCCCTAATAAAACATTTTTGCTGTGACTGAAAAACAACCCATTTTCAACAGAGTCTGTTTTTTTGTTTGTTTTTTTTTTGTTTTTTTGGTCTGTAGGAAAGCAGCATTTTCTCGCTCTAAGCATTGTCATTTTTTAAAACAGTTGTAGTTAAACATGAACAGCTTTGCTTTGGAAATGTTTTAGTGTAAAGTTAGTAGTTAAACAACCTGAAGATGTTGTAATTCACTTTATTTCTATGATTTTTGTTAGTGTGCATGTTCATATATATACACACAAACACACACACACACACACACACACACAAATGCCAAACCAGATAACCATCTATCCACATAGTGAAGAGCCAAACTCCACTGTAAATATCAGTCTAAAAAAACAACAACAAAAAACTAATTACTGTCCACATGGCAGTGAAAGATTAGATGGGAAAAGGAGTGTGGGGGGAGGTCATGTTGTCTGTATAATTCTTACTATTTCCTATGTGTAAGTATAATCACACACACTCAAGCTCACAAAATATAGTTTTAAAGCTCAGTTCTCTGTAATCTGGACCATGAAAAAGGGGCCCGCTAGCACAGTACCTCCAGCTAGCACTGATTTGGCAAGAAGGCCCTGTGTGTGTGTGTGTGTGTGTTTTATTTATTTATTTATTTATTTTAAGATTGTGGAGGCTCAGCCATACAATGGTACATTAACAATCTGTGCGTTCATTTATCAGCCCATGCGTTTTTGGACTCTGTGTTTATGGCGCAGTGCACTTTTCATCGCTGAAAATTAATGAACATGCCTCTCCTCGCAACAAACATGCACCTGTGCCGCCGTGATGCTAATCACAAACATTTATATTTATTAGCGGCAGCCTGAGTGAAAGTAGGATTACAAGAGGAGGAGGAAAGATTGTCCTTTTTCTGCTTTGTGAACAGAACGCTGCATTTTTCTCTCTCTCTCTCTCTCTCCCTCTCTCTTTCTCTCTTTCGAGCACATTTGTTATGCCTGCTGGCGTAAGGGTCAGGTGAAATTAAGCTTTAAGTATTCTCCCTCCGACTGTAATAAGTTAGAAATCTTCCTCGACTTAACATGCTTGACTAATTCCTCTCCGCCAATAACATCAATAGTTCAACAGTTTAATGAGCGACATAAAGCACAAGAAATTCAACATGGATCTAGGAACTCGGCCAAGTCACGAGCAGCTCCATCACAACTGAAATCTGATGAATGCATCCCAGGTTCCTCAAGACGTGCCCTTCATAAACAACACGACAGAGTCTCAGGAGGTCAGGGAGGTGAGAGTGGCAGAATTGTGCAAATGAGCCACATTGACAGCACTCTTGACTGGAGAAACCCTCTCTCTCTCTCCCTCTCTATCTCTCCTTCCCTCCCACCATCAGTGACAGAAGGTGCGCCTCTCCCTCTTTAAAGGCTATGCCTCTGTCGAGCTGAGGGAACAGGAATGGTGCCATAAGTTTCCGCCTGGCACTCACCCATCTTTGTTTGCTCCTCTCGAGTTGCTTTCGGGCTTCAAAGAGCAGCAAATGAAAAAAAAAGGAAAAATAGAATGAAAGAAAAGAAACTTAAGATAAATAAATAAATAAATATGCACTGAAAAGAAAGCAAAACCTGGGCTGCTGAGGCAGTGGGGTCTAACTAACTTTATTATTCTGCAAGGTGATCACAGCATGCAGAGGATCGGAGAAGGACTGCCGTGACCACTGCTGGTCTGATGCATGAGAGGAGACGTTCTGTCACAATCAGAAGCCACAGTGAGCTTGTGAGGGCCCTGAGGGTGGCCATCATATTACAAGCCCCACTTCAGTAAGGCTGGCTGCTCTTAATCCTGCTAAATATTTATGGACGCCCACTTTTTTTGTAAAATGGGCAGCTTTATCATTAGTGAAGCCTGGGTGGATGCTGTCTGTTCAGGGCTACTGCGTTCTCCATAGTTAAACTGTGAGAATGATGATAGCATGATACAGAAATTACACAATATAATTTTTAAAGGGACAGTTCATCCAAAAATGTTAACTCTTTTACTCACCCTCACATCAAAAGACATTATTTTGAAAAAAAAAAAAAAAAAAAAAAAAAAAATCAGTTTTGGACCTCACTGACTTTCATTGTGTAGGCAAAACTGAGACATTTTTCAAAATATCTTCTGTGTTCCACAAAAGAAAGGGAATCTTACAAGAGACTGAGTAAATGATGACAACATATACTTTTTGGGGTAAAGTATTGATTTAATTTTAAAAGTTACTATTCAAAAAGCTTTTCATCTGACCCAAAAATGCTTTTAACCAATGTTTAACAAGAAAGACAGACAGAAAGAAAGAAAGAAAAATAAAAGAAAGAAGGAAAGACTGTTGTGAAGCTAAACATCATTGCATGCATTACTTAAGTATGTCACTGTACCTTTAAAACTCCTTCAAAAAAAAAAAAAAAAAAACTCCTCGTCTGACATTGATTTCCTATTCATTTTTCCACCCGACCAAATCAACAACAAGTACACCAGGCAATCATAAAGCTGACTTACACATCTCTTTACAGCACCTTCTAAATCCATTAGCATCCCTCTAAAGCCATACGCTTTGAAAAGCCATTCCTCCATCGCTTTCATTAATGAGAATTAAAACAATACTGATGTACTTGAAGATATTAGTGAAATTACCATATGGATGGTCTGATCAATAACAACATTACCAAAGACTGACACTATAATGTGAAGATGATGAATTACACGCAGGGCAACATTAACGGCTCTTCCCATCTTCACGAATCACCTTAACCAAAAACCTGCATCTTGACAGGAACTGTAAAACGTTTTTTTTTTTTTTTTTTGCCTCAGCCACACGGGCTATAAATTGAGCGGTCAAGGACATCCCCAGTTTTACTCTTATATGCACTTGTCCAGTGTCTTGGAAAATGAAATAAAAAGATTTATCATGCCGCCCTAAACACAGGAGAGTCTCACGACTGAGCAACTCCATCAGAATACATTTCAGGATGCTGAGAGCTGGGCAGAGAAGCTTTAAAACTGTCCCTCCCACTCAAGGTTACATCATCCATCAAAAATAGAATTGGACATCTTTTATTTAACCCACATTAATCTGAGTGAGATGTCTGAATGAAGTCTGAGAGAGCAATTTTAGAACAAAAATGTCTACAAGCATCCAGTTTTATCTGCCAAATCAAGACATATACAGAAAAGGAAATTATACTGAAAGAAGCACCTTAAAATAATAATTTTGCCTTACAGGTCCCACCTTATATTAAGTGCCCCTAATACCTGTGTACTTACATAGTAACTAGATCTGTACATTGTATGTTACCACAGTATAAGTACACATTGAAACATAGTATCTACAGCTCTAATGTTTGTGTAACTACACATACGTGTACGTCACAACTCACTGAATGGTATGCGGAAGTACAAAAAAAGTCAAAGGACATTGGTAACAACACTTTTTGGTAATGAAAGTACAAATGTGCAACTGGACTAACAGCAAGAAAGTGGTCAATAAAGTGTAACACTCTATATTTTATTTCTTATGTTATTTTTCTGATGTTACACAGAAGTGGACATTAAGTTAGGGTTTTTGTATAAATTGTGGTTGGTGTCCAGAATGTTTCACTTTATATCAAGTAGACCGTTTCTGAGGAGTTACCATGTAAGTACACCAGTATTACAGTAGTGCACCAACTCCAAGTCGAGATGCAACTTCCTCCCAGTTTACATATCCCTAAACCTACCCATCTCCTCCCACTGGATCAAATGCTTCCAATTACTCTTATATATTGTTGTAAAAAATGTATTTATATCATTCCTGTTACAGGAGTACCTAGTGAAGTGAAAAAAAAACTGTTGTTACCAATGTCTTGTTACACATTTGTACTTACACAAACCATTTGGAGGGTTGTTACATGTGTGTAGTTACAGAAATATTCCATCTGTAGATACAATGTATGTGTATTTACACCGTGGCTACATACTACATAAACATTTAGTTACTATGTAAGTATACAGGCATTAGGGACAATATAAAGTGGGACCAAATAAATAAATAAATAATATTAAAAAAACATGCCATATGTTAACATGGCCAATAAGAATTAACACAATTCTGGCATCATCACATATGCCTCATTTATATGTACGCCATATTTCTTTTTCTTTTATTCGTCATCCTTTCACTGCTGACTCGTTCTACAACTCCAATACCTCCAGTTGACGGTGCGTCACCCCTCACACATGTCAGTGAGAAAGCCTGCTCCTTTCTCCTCCACAGACCAAATGTTCATCTGTTATGAAGGTCATTGACAGACAGCAAGAATCACTATTGAGGAGCTAACAATTTGCCATTTCAGAACACTGCTGCACTGATGACTCAACTATTAATAGACTTCCCCCTCTTATGTGACTAAAACTATTCTGCCGATTACACAGGCCACAGAAAAGATGGAGCCTTATGTCTTTATTTCTCTATCTGTTTTATCTGAAGAGAGATATCTGACATTTGGAGCAAATTAATGTGAACCTAAGCCCGACGAGAAGTGCTGCATGACAGGATATTGAAAATGAAATCACAATGTTACAGAGAGAAGAGCTTCATATGACTTCTGCCCTATTCTTGATTTTGTTTTCTTCCCTTCTCCTTTTTTCCCATCCCCGTTCACATCTTTAAAAGACTCTGATTGTGCAATACCACCAACACGCTGTCATTTAAGCACGACCCTAGATTCCATTACAAGGATTCGATGTTTACAACTAAACAATAACAGTTTATTTCAAAACTCATTTACTGGCAAGCTCGCTGTTGCCAGGGCATTCAGACATACGTGTCTGTATTTGTCTGAGAACACAATCATTTAGACTTACGCTATTTTAGTCCATCTACCAGCATTCACTTTTTTTTTAAGATCTGTGTTTCTGGAATGAAGCATAGACTTTGGAATCCTTTATCTACAGAGGCTCAAAATCTCAAGACTAATTACAAATTAATCTAAATCTGTACATCTGAAATAAGAGGGCAATAACTTAGCGTAATAAGATCTATCTTTTATATATTTATAAATAGCTTCAAATAGCTTGGTCCGAAGAGCGAGAAGCATGATATAATTGCTTGTCGTTTACACCCATATGGGGACACTGGAGCTAGAGATTGTGAATATTAATAATTGATCATTAGCTTGATATGTGTGAGGGAGCTCAAGTTTGGCTTTCAGAGTTGACTAGCTCCATTAGGACTCGCTCCTGGGGCTGCAACGACTAGAAGGTCACAAACGTCACGCGGCGTCTGCTACCGCTATTAGCATGAAAGTGTTTTAAGCGTTAACTACAAGGTTAACCTTTGCATAAATCATTGTACATCAGGTTGACATAAAATCTCAGAGATTTTTCCTTGAATAAAGACTATCTGAAGCAAAAAAACTCAACCCCCCAACCACCTCACCCCCTCGTTGACCTGAAAATACTCCCACCCCACCTTCAGCTGTGGTCCGACATGCTCCCCCAGCAGGGGAACCTCTGGGCACCTTGACTTCTGTTAACTGCTTGTGGCACGAGCTGAGGAAATGGGTCATTAAATGAAACGAGCCAAGGCCAACCTCCCAGACTCCCAGAACTGTTTCCAATCAGATTGCTTCCTTCAACAGAAGCCAGAATCTCACACAGCATTAGCATCATTAGAGCCACCCCATCTACTGCCCCCCTCTCTCCCAGACTACCTCTGCTCCAGCCCCCCTTTTGAAGGCACCAGAAGGCACTAACATGGATCTCCTCGATTTGGTAAAGGGCAGACACCTTGATGTTGGGGGCTAAAACTTTAAATGCTATCCGTAGCTCACAGGAACCACGGGATGTCAGACACTCAATTGACATCTCTTCATCTCTCTCTCTCTCTCTCTCTCTCTCTCTCACACACACACACACACACTCCCACCCATTCACAAGTAGGTCTTCGCAAACAAAAAAAGAAAGCTTGCATGCCAAGGCTTTTCTGATGAGGCCCTATATTTACCCATCTATAAAATAGAATTAGTCGAGGCTGCCAATCAAAGTTTAAAATATGTAACCAAGAAGCACATTATTTATGGCGCTCGAACTCGCCGTGCACTTGTTGCCTCCCCATCTGTGTATTCCGCTTCTCCCCTTCATTCCGGGAAGCAAGATAAATGCGCGACGCGCATCTCCCACACCTGTCCCAGCATCCTGCTCCTCTCCAGGGCGATAAGGGATTTCATTAATGGCAGAGCATTTGGTCTGAAGGAAACATAATTGCTCGGCTGCTGCCGTCGCTGCCTCTGATGACGCCCTTATTTCCCATCATCCTTTGCTCTTGACTGTTAAGTGATCATCATATCAACAGAGAAGTGGGTGCAAGGTTGAGATATCGACACTCTGTGGTCATTGTTGAAAAGCAAACACGGGCGTGGTGCAGAGAGAGAGAGAGAGTGTTGAAAAAGGGGAGGTGGACGGATGAAGTGTGGTAACAGAATGACAGTGGATGTGAGCGATAAGATCAATCGCGAAAGATCACAGCATTCGGTAATGATTTAAGCGCCCGGACCGCTCCCTCTAATAGTCCTTGATGGATAACTGTATGAGAGATACATAATTTTTTGACTTGCCATTTACACAGCATTGCACCTGAAAGCCGGGTGGAATAATAGACAGTTTAAAATGTCAGGGAACTAACTAAGAAAGAGAGACGGATCGGCCGGCAGAATCTTAATTAGGAAACCCAGCTAATGGCCCTGGCAGCTCGGGGGGTGGGGGATGGGGGGAGGCAGAGGAAGTGCCGCTCTGAAAAAGACAACACTTCCCAGCAATGCTTTGGTTCAATCAGCCTAGGCCTCTCCTTCTCAATTTGTAGTCCTTTTCGCCATTTCTCGTCTCGACGGGCTGACCAGTCACATTGCAAATATATATCTAGTAGCGAAGCCCATCAAGAATATGTTCTGTCTGGAAAGGCATGTATAGGATTTACCTATCTGTCCCAGAGCAGACCTGCATGTTGAGCTGAAGCCAGCAGCACATGATTGTGTTAATTAATCTGCCATTGTAAGCAGGGGGAACAGCTGCAGAGGCTCTCGTGGCTGCGTTGTCAAAGCAAAACAATGCCATGTTAAGCTTCCCCCACTGAATCTTCCCATTACAAAAGCGGCTCCAACACAGGGGCTAAATTCATAAAACCCACAGATCAATTTTTACCAGCACTAATGTCTGACCTTTAAAGGGAAAAGGGTTTTAACATGCTTAATTTCGGCTTGAAATATGGTCAGATATGTGATACCTAGGATTTGGGCCAATTCCCTGGGCTTTGAAAACAAACAGATTGAGAGAATGGGGTGAGCTGAGAAAGAGGGGTTGAGTGAGAGAGAGAGCTAGAGGAAGGTGGGAGCTAAACAGGTCTGATCTCTTAAACAGGGACAAACAGAAGAGCACCAGGATTCACCAGCTGAGAGCTGGTATTTTAAAACAATTCGTCTGACGCGATTAGGAGGCAGCCATCGATCTCTGTTATGTGGATTTAATTTACATGTGAGGGGGAAGAGATGGGTGGAGGGTGAGGAAGCGCTGTGTTTGCACACAAATTCCATGACAGAACCGGATGTATCCCTAAAAGGCGAGCGTGCAGTGTGGGTGGAGATCAGGAGAGGTGATGCTACTGAAAGAGGCCGTCGAAAAGCTCAGACAGGTCAAACACTGAAACAATGATGCCTATGTAAGATTAATAAAAACTATGTTCATGAATGGTTGCAATATATTTTGGGGGTAGATCACCCAGAAAATATCATTTTACAAACCCCTGCTTAAAAACCTATATGACATTTTCTTCTACTGAACACAATATATTTTGGATTTGTATTTATTATTTGTTGTCCAATGGCATCAGCCATATCATTTTGTATGTTAATAAAAAAAAAAAAAAGGTTCCACAAGTTGTTTAGTAAGTTTTAGTATATATAAATAAGAAATTAAGCAAATGAATTAATTAATGATTGAATAAATAAATCTGCCCCCCCCCCACACTACATATACTACAAGGAAACATTTACACAATGTAAAGTTACATGGGTGTTAAAAGTCCTTCATAAAAACATAAATACCAATAAATATATTTTATTTGCATTTTAATTAATTATGTCTTAACAGTGTTCTGCATAGGGAAGAAAGACATACTGATTTAAATCAACATGAGTAAATTTAAATTGAGTTGTGAATTATCCCTTAAAAAATGATTTTAAAGAGCAAATATGTTGTTGGCAGGACATAGGGTAAAAATAAACATAGTCATTTTCTGATTTGTGTCAATTGTACACTGTGCCATATTATGTATTAGGAGAAACTTCTGGAGTAAACATCATATATCAAACTAAACAGGACAGCATCTTCTGATTTAAACAATACCAGTTCAGGAATTTAACTTGCATTAATCTAAACCAATCAAATCATGTCATAACTAAGAGAAATGTTGAATATGTTTGGTGGTGATGTTCTGTTTTACAGCTCACCACGTGTTACAACCATCCACAGTCTCCACTACTGTAAGAGAAACATGACTGAGTGCTGATCTCAGAGCACTGCAAAAGAGCTGTGCATTCATTATAACATACTGTACCTCGTTTTACTCATCATTAGGAGATCATTTCATGAAAGGTTGTGCTAGGGCCAGATAAACAGAATGCGATACATGAAAAAAAAAAAAAAAAAAACACACACTGCGAACGATTAAATATGTGTGTATGGCGGGAGGAACGAGAACTCTGTGGGCTATTTCTGTCGGGGATACTGAAGGGGTTAGACACTGAGGGAAAGATTATGGCCAGATTCTCTTGAAGCTCTGTAGGGGGTAAAGATGGCACTCTACTGCTTTCTGGTTTCCAAAGAGATGGGGATACGACGCAAAAAATAAAAAAAAAAATGTAAATCATGGAGCTCCCTGGACCTCAACCCACTCTGCAGTAGGAGACCGTCTGTTTCTGCAAAGCTCCTCCAAAAAAGCCCACCAAGTGTGTCCTGCTTTTAAAGTGATGCTACTTCATAGAGAAAGTCTGATGGTGATGCTATCGGTTTAGCCGGTATGCCCTAAAGGTTTAGTCAGAGGTTGTGGTGTAGCAAGAGGGTGAACATGTTCAAGAAGCAAACACAACTGAAGATCTGAGTGAGAATATGGCCATAAAGCTGATGTAGATGTGGCAGTAACGCTAGTTCTCTTGTGCAACAGTCAGCATAACAGGATGCATTACCGTTTCATTTCACATTTCCATATTGCTTTGTTTGAAATTGCAATTAAATAAAATATATATATTTTTAAAGCTATCCAAACGCAGCTGACAAATATTCAATGTTAAATAATGTCTGTTTGATGTTTCTACAGTGAATACTAAACTAAACACTGAAATTTGTCTCATCGTGTAAGTGAGAAACAATACTAGTGAACAGTGGCTGATAAATGAAAGCAGAATGTGTGGCAGCTCTTGCGAGTGTGTGAGCTTGGCAGAGACACACTAAAGGGAAATATTTCTGAAGGCTTGCAGATGGAGAACGGTGACATGGTGTGAACACACGTCTCCAAAGTGTCGCTCGCTCACGCATCTCACCTGTCCGCCACGCTGCATCACAGAGAGCCATCAGATGTTCAACTTACCGCTACAGTAAGCATGAGATAAGAAAAGCCTGTCTGTTAGCGCCAACGGCACACTGTACTTTTCAACACTATTAGCTATGTTTAGGCAACGTTGGGCAACCTTTCAGTGAGGATTCATTATCGTGTCTCGTGCGATGGAGATCGAGGTTTGACAATGGGACGGTCCTCTCTCAAGCGATGTGCACAGAAGAACAGGTTTTTCACAATGCTAGCTGTCAGAGATATTTGGAATCAGGACGCGTCGACTTAAGATCCCTGCCTACATCCATTTAGTTGTTGATGGTTCTGGTGTCTTACTGTGCTGAGCCTCGCAGGGTGTAAAAATAAACTTTATGGAAATAGACATGCATTGACATAGTGCCATCTTCAGACTGCGAGCAGCTTGAGTCTCATGAACATAATCCAGAAATGTCCTCCAAACTTTTTCTCTTTCTAAAGTTCAAGTTGCTCCACTTCATCCCCTCTTCTTCTTGTTCTGCACCACAACAGACTAAACTGGTCTTCTCGGGACCCGCTAGACACCCATGAAATGTGAGGATCAGAGAGGGAGAGATGAACACAAAGCGAGAGGAAACCAGATTTGACATTCTTTTCTGAATCCCCATATCTGTGTCTTATAGGAAATACCTGTTTCTGGCAGAGGAAGTGCTTCAGTGGCAAGATTACACCTCACCTGCACCCTGAGCCAGGAGAGGTGGCATTTGGGCGATCCGTCCCCAGTGAGGGGCTTGCAGGGGCTCAACCACGGTTTAGCCATGCTGACGGAGCAGGCTGAGGCCCCTACATGCAAAACCAGCACTAAACCAGCGTCCTGAGGGGAACGGCGGCACAACTTTTCACACACAAGACCTGCGTGGTGTCCAATGAATCTCCAAGCCTGCGGTACTAAATCATGAGCTGAAATCGTTTTTTTTTTCATATTTTGTTATCTGTAATATGTCAAATCTGTCACAATGCCCAAAGTCTGTTCACAACATCACATCTTTTCCGTAACGTCTCGAGTGAGAATCCCCAGGGAAAAGTTTGCTGAATCGTAAAAAATGATATTATGCGCTTTGGAGAGAATGAAGGAACATGTGATGGAAGCCAAATGCAGAGTGATACAAGCACCTTCAGCCATATAACAGCATAAAGGAAACTTGTTTAAAGAGACAGTTCACCTAAAAATGTTGTCGTCGTTTACTCGCCCTCATATCGTTCCAATCCTGTTTGACTTCCTTTGTGCTCTTTGGAACACAAAGAAGAATTGTTTTTGTCCATACAATGAGAATCAAATCCAAAAGAACAATGAACCCCATTGACTTCCCATGCATGTGAAAAAAAAAACACAAAAAAAACACAGAGACAATTTCAAAAGTACATGGGTGAGTAAATAATGAAAGAATATACAGAACAGAAAAATTCTGAAAAAAAATAAAATAATAATAATAATAAAATTCCAGCGACCTCAGTCAGCACGAAAGCAAGTCTGTGGAGGTGTGAGGTTAATGATGCCCATGTGTTCCCTTATGTTTGGTAGAGAGCCGGGAAAATCACAGATGTAAGGTTTTGCACTGTTCTTTAGTTCCTCTACCGTGAATTAAGAGTGTTTGCTAGTTTGTAAACAAACTGTGCTAACAGCTCTTTTCACATGAAAGTTAAACTCAAATAACATATGTTCTTAACAAAAACAATAGGTGTTAACCATCTAAATTGCAATTGGGGTAAATCTTACACAAACAAACACCAAGCTTGGTTTCCAAGACAACTGAAACGAGGAGAATCCTGTGGCATGCTCGATGCTGCCACTTCTAGCTTGCTCCGCGTGAAGCGCCTTTACGGAGACAGTGCGAGTCTGCGAGCAAATGCAGTCCGTTGTGGCAAGCTGCATTTGGTCAAAAAAAAATTTAAAAAAAGCATGTCCTGAGGGAGAATCAAACTAGCACCCTGTGCAGTGTGAACAATTGAACTTTCACTTTGCCTAGTTTTATTTTCTTCTGCCTTTTATAATCTCTCTAGTTCTCTCTCTCTCTCTGCTTCCTGTTGTATTCCCAAGCAGTAAAATGAATTAAACTCCAAACCTAATTAATCCACAAAGGTTTCATGTCTTAATCCCCAAAGTCAAGGGGGTTATTGTCCTCACAAATGAGGTCAGTGTTTCTCCCCGTGGAGATACAGAAACAGCAGTGAGACTGATAGAGACGAGAGGAAAGAGACTAAGAGTGAGAAAGCAAGAGGGCTCTCTTGGTGAAACTTACAGTAGGAGTTCTGAAGAGGGTGACAAGGACTACGCAAATAGGGTTAGATGTGCTGGACTGTGTTTTTAACCACCTCGGTTTGGCCCAGAAACTGCTCAAGATGAAGGATAATGACCAAAAAACTGAGTCGTTTACATTGGTCATTTTAGATTGTGATGTTTTGACCAAACGTTTGTACGCAATACTTTAGTTTTGAACAGATAAGACCCTAATTGTTGCTATTACAAGTTAGCATTAGCAACTCGGATCAATTAGAAAACTGTACTTTACTTTCTAATGCAAATGCTTAGAGATGAATTAGCAAAATAACAAAATAAAGAATTCCTCCTCTATCAAGGGGAACATAAATACAAGTGAGGAACCAAAAGGAACTGTCTGCTATTAAATGCTAAATATGATACAGTAAAAAAAAAGAAAAGAGAGAGACTAACAATACAAAGATAAAAATGAAACATAATGTAAAGGCACAGTTTCAAATTGTTGGGAAAAAATGAAAAAGGACCACCACATGCAGAACAAAGAGCTGCTTCTTCTACCCACACTGGTTGCAGTGAAGAGGGGGCTCTGTATGAACCCAACATACAACACAGGCTCATTAGCAGGAGCTCCGCTGTTTATGATTACCCATAATTACCAGCACTCGAACGAGACCTAAGAAAAAAAAAAAAAAAAGTAGAGGAAGGAAGAGAAAAAAATAAATAAATAAATAAAGCAAAAGAGAGAAAAACAATGTGACTGTAGCCTTGTTACAGGCATTTTCATTTCAAAGTTCTTTTAAGCTGAAGAAATGAAAGCGGTTTACATTGTCATCCCTACCGCTGTGCTTGACACTTTAGTTTAAACTGACAGTGGGAATTAAAATCTGTAAATGGCTTTTATTTTTGATGCACAATGTATGAATCAGCTGTCAAACTCAGTGTTTGTTGATTTTTATCGGGAGGGTTATTACATTTTGAGAATCTGACAATTAAAAAGCCCTCGATCATTCTATAACTTTGCCTCGGGGGGCTTGTCTACAGAGTAGGAGTAGGGAGCGAAGGAGGCACATACACTGTGGTGTAAAACTAATTCCCAATCAATTGCAAGAAACAAATCAGGCCTTTTAAAACACACATTGTTTATGCATATTTGAGGAAAAACTGAAAAAAAAAACGAGTTTGACAGCAGATGAGAAGGGTGATGGTTGACTGCGGTTATGATGGGAGCGGGTCTGAGGTTAACCTCAGGCCACTGGAGCGCTGCAGGATTGGACATAACTGGATAATGACACAGGACACAATAGATCAAGATGCTTGTGCACTAAATTGTGTTTCCACAGCACCAGTACCAGCTGCTGTCACAGTTGTGAGCTAGAAACAAATAATAATAAATAAATAAATAAATCAAGTCTGATATCTGTTTCTCCTCTCTGATTGCAGAGGACATACAGAGGAGAAAAAAGATTTAAAGGGGAAAAGGGCGCAGTTGTTTATTGATTTTATAATAGGCTTATTGCCAGAGAAATAAAGTGGTGGTCAGTAAGAAAGCTCAAATGTGAAGAAATGGCATGATTAACACCAGCCTACTGGAGCTTTCCTGTCCTTTTTTCTTCTTCCTCTCTTTTTTTCTTGTTCTTTCTTTTATCAATTCATTCTCATTTTTGTACTTTTACTTTTCTCTCCCCTATCATTTCCGTATTTGTATTTCGTTTTTCTTGCATTCTTATTTATTCATCATATTCCTTCCTTCATCACACTTTTCAGTTTTCATTCCTTCTTCCTCCTTTATTTTCTTATTTGTTTGCTTTTCTTATTTCCTTCCTTGTTTTTTTCATGTTTTTTTTTTCCTTTCCTGATCTTCTTTTTCTTTTTTCATTTTTCTTTCTTTCGTCTTCCTTCCCTTCCCTGATGTTCCCGTTATACATTTTACTTCTTGCTAGTTAAGTAAACTTACTGTTTTCTTCCTTTTTTGAATATTCTTTTCCTTCCTCATTTTCCCTTCCTTTTCATTTCTCAAATTTCAGTTTATTTTTCTCAGTTTTCAGTTTTTTCCCTTCCATTCTACCTACCTTCCTTCCGTTCTCATACTTTTTCTTCATTTCATTCTATCGTTTTTTACTTTCTTTCTTGTTCATTTCCATCCATTCACATATATGCTTATCACTCCTGCACTCTTTTAACAGCTTTAGGAATGCTCCCTAGAGACATTTAAGGAACTTTAAGAACAATATCATATATGTAGGCTGTTTGCCCTGAGAGACATAAAATGAAACCTGATCATATTTTCCAGTATGCAAGCTATAACTTTACAGTTTGTGGCTGTATATATCAGAGTGTCAAAACATTACATGTAAATTTGAGTCAATCTGTTTGGCATTAGCCAAGGCAAAAGAAGGTAAATAAAGATAATATCTAAATTATATATAATTCTGTAAGTCAACTTCACCTCAATAACAAGTGATTGCAGAAAATGGGAAGGATTCTAAAGACTGGGTCATTTCTTGAAGTGCTCTGTAATGTTAGGGCACAACAAAGCCCTGATCAGATTCTCCTATGATGGAGGAGCAGCATTTTGCTGTGTGTGTGTGTGTGTGTTTAAGCGTAGATCAGTGTGTATGTGTATGGCCTGATATATGGATGATAACACTAATTAGCTCATTTTGTTTGGGGCACAACACTCATTAAAAACCCAGTGGGACCATTAACGTTACCGTCCCTCCAAAATGCTGCAACCGCCATATTAATCTCCCCAGCTCTCACTCCTAATGGCGACCGCTTCAGGTTGGGCTGCGGAATAAAATAAATAAGCAAAATAAGAAATATTTGTGAGTGCACATTTCGTGCATTTCTCTTTTCTTTTGCAAGAGACACCCCCTCCTTTTCCGTCGATAAATATCCATTAATAGTGAAATTCACAAACACAATCTCCCAGCACCAATTACTCTATGTACCTTCTGCTCAAGGCTAAACTCCAAAACGGTGTACGCATACGGATGCGGGATTCACCCATGCTGTTTTTGACAGTGTTTTCAGCCTTATGCGGTAATGTACCCATAATTCCAGTGCTTCGCCACAGCTTGCGCTGCCATAAGGCACCACTTACGGCGAGACGGCGGAGTCTGATATCTCAGGCCTGTTAGGATTAGAAGAGTAGACGTAACATCCTGCTAATAGAACAAACGCGGAAGCCGAACTCTCGAGGGTCGGTCACGCGGAATCTTTAATGTTTCTGCTTTTCGCACCACTTTTTCAAACACCACAACCTGTTCAGGGATTTTCGTTCAGCTGCGCTTTAAGCGAGACCCAAAAATCAAATAACAGTGCATGGGAAGCATCCATTTAAAAAAAAAAAAAAAAACTTCCAGAAACGTACTCTCCCCTTTCGGCCAGCAAAGAGAAAGTGTCGGTTTGCACTAACCGGGAACCCGCTCCTCGACCGAGTCAGGTCTGGATGGAGGAGGGTGAAAAGGCGAATACTCTCCATCTCCAAGCAGGATATTAGGAGTGTTGATGAGATCTATGAGTTTGCCATTTGCCCGTGGAGCGGCGAGGCTGCGGCAGAGCCGGGTACCATATGGCTGGTGAGAGATTTCCTCCCTCTTTTCCCCCTCTCTGCGCCTGACAGCTGGATGCCTGCTAACAGGGGACGAGGAACTTGGCAGCTGCAAGCTGAGAGCACTGCTTTGATGCTGTGCCGCACAACTAACGCAAACTTTCTACAGGTAGGTGAGCGGAGGATAAGACGTATAGACGGCGAGTGTGAGAAAGGGGCAAGAGGGAGATGGTGTGCCAAGAGAACGGGGAGGAGTGAAAATGCTTCTGGGAGCACATTAAAACGTACAGCTGGCAAGTACAAAAGTGAGAGAATGTATTTTTCTCTCTCTTTTTTTTCTTTCTTTGAGTCAAAGGGGCTTTCATCATCTGAAGAAAAGCTTCCTTTGGAAACAATGATGCAGGTATGAGAATGTTTTGAAGAGAATGAATAAAACACTTCATCTCCTCTTTTGCTGTTTTAATCAATGCAGAATAAAAGGCAGCTGGTAGAACATTGAATTCCACATGATAAAGAAGCGCTACATGGACATATGAATTGCTAGATTAAACAGAGAATGCAATAGTTTTTTTGTTTGTGTTTTTTTTTGGGAGGGGGGGTGTAGTTGGTGATGATTCAAGTGTCTCTGCATGGAAGGAAATGGATGGCTCTTCCATGCTGATGAGTCAAATGTCCCTCCTTCTGGGGAGGGAAAGAATAGACATACTCCAGTGAAGATGCCACAGTGCCCTCCACTCCAGATCAAATAACTCACCTCTTATTAATCACGAACCGCTCACTCTAAACAGGAGGTAGTCATCTTCAAAGTGTCTCTTACTGTCACTGTCAACGGTCACAAAACAATGTGGTGGCCTGCTTTAGTTTGCGAGAAACTTAACTACTCCAGAGCATTATATAGCTAAAAATGTGGGAGGAACACTGCAGAAAGCAGGAAAAAATGCTTCTCTAGGCAACAAGATAGCATAGATTGGCTGCTGTCATGTAGTACAGGTGGTTGAGGCATATTGGTGTTGGTTAAGGAGAGTCCTAAACCTGTGCTAAACATTGAAAATAATCAATTTAGCCCTTCATTCATAGTCAGTTCAACATTCATTCAAACTTTACTTGAATATAAAGATGGGAGAAAGAGAGAGAAAAGTTACACTTTTAATAGCGACCAAATTTCACTACTAACTAGTTTCTTATTAGCATGCATATTACTAGCATATTGGCTGTTTATTAATACCCATAAACCACATATTCTGCATAACCATATTCTACAAGCCTAATCCTACCCAATACCTAAATTTAACAACTACCTTACTAACTTATTAATTAATAAACAGCAACTTAGGATTTTATTGAGGCAAAAGTCATAGTTAATGGTTCGTTTATAGCAAGAATTGAACCTTTAAATAAAATGTGAAATGTTTCACCAGCTAAAAAAAAAAAAAAAAAACTTAAAATTGTGTCTCATGTGGTAACATCTAAATTGACTGTTTTATTCAAAATATTATTTCATTTGCCTTAATTGAAACTATTGTATTACATCAAGTAATTTTTAAGGGTTAGATCAAATAAAAAAATTAATTTTAAGGTAATTACAGAACAATTACATTTTTACAGTGGATAAATAAACCTGATAATGATCATTCAGAATAAAAAAATAATAAATTTGTTAGTGTAACCTAATTACTCAGCTTGATGTAGTCAGTTTAAGTAACATTTTTGAATTAATTTACATGTAAACACATGAAGCGTATTTTCTAGGTTACCTGAAAAAAATGATCAATCTCCGTAAAAAACGAGAAACTCAAGTCACTGTCTTACATTCGTTTACTTTTCAACAATCTTTTACATTAAAATGTACAAAACAGAACTTTCAAATTCATAATGGGTAGCACATGCAAATATTGTGTGAAAAATGTAAGTTTTAATTACATTATTTTAATTATACTTTACCTCTGAATAAAAAAAAAATGTTTATTTAAAACGTAGAGTCTTTTTACAACATATAATTCAGTGCTTAGGTTTTAGAATTTAGTATATTTATGTAGCACAAGAAGCTAATTTGTTTTAACTTCATTAAAAAAACATCCATTCTGTAAGTAATTTGGCCCTTCTTTAATAACCTGGTGGAAGAGTGTAGAAACAGCATGATGCAACCCGCACACATCCTAATGGAATGTGAACACAGACGAGAACTAAAGTTTTTAAGTCAGAAATAAAAACAAGAGAAAACAGATATGCTGCAGTCAGATGCAATTAGAACAAAATCTGTAGATAAAAGCATGATGTATATTCCCCAGCATTTTTTTAGTCCTCCAGTTTTTTCCTTCCGTTGTTATATGTGTTTTCTTTAACATACACCCTCTACACTTGTCACTATCATTAGTTTAGACATTCATGAGCTTTCCTCCCTCATAACACATACAGTGTTTTCACTCATTTAGAACTGCATTCATTTTCACCCCTGCCTCACTTCCACCATGTGTTCATCTCTCCCTCATTGTAGTTACTCTACAGCAGACAGGATGGCTTCGCTGGGGCTGCTCTCTCGTGCCCCTGCCTGCCAGTACAGGGGTCTGTTGGGGGAGAGGTTTGCCCAACCAGAGCAGTATGTCATTCTGGATCTTTATGCATTACCATCCAAATCTTTTGCCTTCATAATCTCAGCGTTCCTTCGTTCGCCTCCAAGAAGCGTATGACTGATTTTTTAATTCCCTCCAAGCGCCGTGTTTCTTTCCTTCTGTTTCTCCATCCGCTTGCTCTCTTGTTCTTTATCCCCATTTCTTCCTCTCTAATTTCATCGCGTGACATAGCTGTCTTTTTTCAATCATTCTTTTTAGCCTTTATTAGAGTAATCTGAGCATCATTCGCTTGTCTCGGCCCTCCTAACCATCCCTGCGTATCATCACAGCCACACTTTTTCTTTAGCGTGTTACCTCTCTCTCTTTCTCGCTCATGTCAGCCCTCCCTTCTTTCCCCCTCTCTCTCTCTCTCTCTCTCTCTCTCCAGGCCCCCTGTTGCTGCCTGCTACCAGAGCTGTGGTGTGGAGTTTGGCTGAAGCCGAGAGGAGCAGCTGGGCCAGGCTAACGGGGAATGATAATGACCTCAGAAATCTGCTCCTCGCTCCACAACAATAGGGTGCTCAGTCTAGTGGAAAATTGTGTTCATCAGCTAGCTCTGCTCACTTACTAATTGACATTGCCAAATATTTTAAGAACAATTGGAATGCACAGGCTAAAAAAGAGAGAGAGACAGAGGAAATGAAGATCTTAATCCATGGACTTTTTTTTGCCCAGTTTTCTCTTCTTTCTTTTTTTTACTCTCCTTTCGCCTTTGATTAGAAGATAACTATCGCTAAAATGAAGATGGGGGGGGTGTGGAGAAGAAGAGGCAAACTTTTCATGTCATTATCTGCCTCATGTCAGTGCCGTGATGTTGACACAAAGGCTTTTTTATGTGGCCTGTCAATGGGGTTAGGAGGGAGAGAGGGAAAGACGAGGGGAGAGATACTCATCAGTGCATGATGAATGCCACAGCATGGCTGGGACTTTGACACATGTGTCTTTCTCTCTAAATACTGCTTTTAATCTACATAATGTTCTTGCTTTACACCTCCGTAACTTGTGTTTACGCAAGTGCGTGAGAGAAAGACGAGTAAACAAGAGAGAGTGAGAAGGGAAGGGAAGCAAATGGAGATGGAGGATTCTTCTGTCATGGTATCACATGGCTGGTCCTCCATATTTAATGAGACAAAGGTCAATGTATTCACTTGCTCTTTCACACGGGAGGCACCCCAATCATGCCCAAGTTAACTTGTTCAAACAAAGCACCCTCCCTCCCAAATATGCCATTTGTATGCGCTGGTTTGAGAGAGAGAGAGAAAGAGAGAGAGGTGGTTTCATTCCAGAGGAATTCAGTTCTGACAGAGTAAGACAGCTGTCGCCCTCCACTCCGAAAAACCGCAGAACCATCCAACCCTCCAGCAAATCAACTTTTTGTTTTCACCAGTAAAGATTGTGATTGTCAATAATGACACTTTGCATCTACTTTAGTGAGCACTAATTCAAAACTCTTCGACTTAAGCCAAACTAAAAGTCCTGTTTTCCTCAGCAGCCTGATGATGACATTTTCATATTCCTTAGTCAAGATGGTTCATTTTTTTTTTTCTCTAACAAGTATATTTAATAGTATACAAGACACCATTATCTTGTTTAAAGTGATGACACCTTTCCAGCTGGCTGAAAGACCTCGTATTGATGCATTTAAAATATTAATATTCAAACTCTCTTCCTACCCCAGTACGACAGCCTTCTGTTGGGGAAAGATAAATATTATGTTTTAATTATAAAAACATAAAACAGAAAATGAAGAAACTGATGGAAAAGTGCAGCCCTGCCAAGGAGGCTTGTATGCAAAGGTAAGCAATGTTTTGGCAAAGACATGGAATTAAAATCTGGTATACTGGATGCAGTTTACGCTCTCTCTCTCTCTCTCTCTCTCTCTCTCTCTCTCTCTCTCTTTCCTTTCTTTCCTTCGCTGTCCTCTCCATAACCAAGCGGGGAATCCTAACAGGATCATTAAGACATAAAACAAACTGATAAATGTTTCATAAGGACTGCCGTTGATAGCCTCAAAGGGGTACGGTGAGCACAGAGAGACGACACTCACGGAAGCTCTTTCATATACACTTTGGAATACAATTGGAATTTTAAATATAGTGAGGAAAAAAGCTATGCTAATTGCCTCTATGGGTAATATTTACAAATTGAGAGAAAGGGAGGGAAACAGCGAGAGTATAACAAGGGAAAGAGAGAAAAAGTGAGCATGCGAAACAGAGAAATCAAATGAGCTGCTGCTAAGGGGAAATAAATTGCCCTTTTTATTGAGGCGTGCACAAAAATACTAAGTCTACATTTATCTAAGACACGTCAATCAACAGAGCACACTGACAATTAGCACGTTGAATAGAACTTTTATCATTTAAACACACCAGAGTCCTGACCCACTGTACTGAAATAAAGCAGTATAATAATATTTTTCTCACACACCATGACATTTTTTTATTTATTATTATTACACTTCAAGAAAAGATGACAGATTTAAGAGAAAGAACACCGAGTTGCAGTACATGCGTAGGAAGACTGAATGCAGCATTCAAATTAAATATGAGAATTGTGGAAGAAAAAAAAAAGTGATAGAGATGCATGCTGGGTGAGAGGGCAGAGGGTGTGAACTATAATGAAGGTGAATGATAGGAATAAACATTGACATAATTCTTCCAAGGTCTACAGTTCCTAATTAGCACATGAGAGAGAAATGTAGTCTGTCCTCATTTTAAAGATTTGGGAGAGCAAAAAAGAAAATTACAGAAAGAAAAAGAGAGAGGAGGAGCAGGGGAGAGGGAATATGACAGAGATGCCGTTAATGATAAGTAATACTCTTTTGTCTTGCAAAAGCTAATTCTTGTCATTTTAGGGCTCAGAACATCTTATTTTTAATTACAACAGACTTCATCAGATGTGTGAACACATCACAATCCCAAATAGGAGTTCCTGGCCATTCAAACACAGTTTGTGAACTAAAAAACTCATTTGAATGAACTTGAGTAGCATCATTTCTCCTTCTCATAAACTGAACAAGTAACGTAATTAACATATGCTTGAAACTGATGCCATAGGTCAGAAAGGATGAAGAGGTCTGTGCCTCTGTGGATAGCCGTGCATTTTGCATAGCAGTTTGGGTTATTTCGACTTTAATTACACCTCAATTACATTGTACAGCAAGTCTGCATATGTAATTACTCCAATTTGTAATTGTGTAATTAGATGAATATCCATGCTTTATAACCTAAGGCTTCCATTGGCAAATCCAATTTCAATTTGTATGGAGCAAGTGTTTCGCCCAAAACGGCGGCAAGCTGTAAAGACCTGGGGATATACTGATAATCCTTGCCATGTTAAAATGCTCTTCCTCCCAACAATATTTAGACATGGAGGATTCTCAACTGGAGGAAAAATACAAGGCAGGTTTGAAGCAACAGAGATTCGGCAGTAGCAAAAAGAAAAGAAAAAAAAAGGATGTTCATAAAGGCAACATGCTTTTTCACTTGGTTTTCTCAAGTTAGCAGTACATGAATCCTGTTCAAGGATGTCTTGAAATAAAAAAGGGAGGGGTATGATCCTTAATAAGCATTTCTTGACTGCCACACAGGGCCAGATATGATAAATGTTAGTGTACTAACTTTATAAATACAAACTGTAAAATAATGTTTTTTTTTTGTTGTTGTTGTTTTTTTTTAAGTTGTAAACAACACTTGAGTATGTTTTAAACTATTTTGGCTTCAAAATTGAAATATTCAAATATATATATTATATATATATATTTTTTTTTATTTTATTTTATTTTTTTTTACTTTGTGTTTGTTTGTAATTAGTATTACTGAGTGAAAACTGTATCAAAGCACATGAAGCTTGTAGTATCAGTATTAGTATATGAGTGCAGTATTTCTTTACAGTCAGTCTATATTCAGTGTCAAGCTATGTAACTATCAAGCCATGTATATGATGCGTGTGTATATATTTACAGTACACACACACTTACACACACACACACACACACACACACACACACAGACTCACACATGTGTGTTTGTGTTGTGTTTTGCCATTCATTGTATGCTTCTGTTTTAAGACTTCCTTTCTCTTTCTTCATTGCTCTCTCTCTCTCACTCTTCCTCTCTCTCTCTCTCTCTCTCTCTCTCTCTCTCTCTCTCTCTCTCTCTCTCTCTCTCTCACTCTCTCAGTTGTCACTCAAAGTCCCACAATAATGAATTCAGAAACACTATCAGGAATGAACCCCTCTTGTTTATGAAGCCCAATTCAGACTGCGGAATCTGAAATAACAATATATCCCCACCTCAGTCAAGCCAATCTTGTAATGGTAATAAGAAATAAAAGAGAATAGGGAAAAATGTAATAAACTAAAAAAGAGAGAAGGAAAGAGGTGGAAGAGATGTACAGAGGCTGGAAATTCTATTGCACAAGAAGCATATTTAAGGTTGATTATTGAGAGGAGAGGAGAAAGGCCTTTAGAGGACATTTCTGAGGCCACTTTCCCCCCTTTTTATCTGTCTCTCTCTGTGTTTAAACAAGTGCAGAGTCAAAGACAAAAGCGATAGTGTCGACCTTCTTTCACAGTTGAGATGTTATTGTTGATTACTGTAATTCAAGTTTAACTCAAAATTGCAGTGGGTAGGTGGTTTAGAGGTTGGGTGAGCTTGCTGAAGGGAGACGGCAGTACGTTATAGAGAGGGTAAAGAAAAAAGCAAATAAAAACGACACATGATAAAGGAAGTCTGTTCTCTTTGGGTTAGAGGAACGAGTGAGATATTAAAAGTAAAACAGAGGTATGACATGCCACATCCTGTTGCATACTACATAAACATATACACCCTCCCCCAAAAATTAAAAACAAAAAAACAATTTTTAAACACACACCCACACACACACACGTGCCATGACATGTCTTTTCTTTTTTTTTTTCTTTTTTTTATATCTTTGCTAATTAAAAGACTCAAAATCATCTTTATGAGAGAAGAAATACTTTTCACCAATGCTGTTCTAATAAAGACACGCTGCATTAAACATTAAAGCACTAGTAGGTAAACAGGCAGTGCAACACTTCCTTCCCTGTACATCACACCTTTAGTTTGTAAGGGCTTGTAAAGTACATGTTTTGTGTCATGGCCTGAAAACGCAACCCTCTGAGAATGTGCATGCATACTTTTAGATAAGTATGTCAGAGAATCTGCCAAACTGCCTGCTCCTTACTGTAGCATCGTTCCCCCATAAACACACGCACCTCCCTGTGCTTGAAAGCAAAGAGACCTGAAGGTCAATCTCAAGACAAGAGGGGGGGCTGGCATTATGCCCGCTGCACAGTGAGAGCTCCCTGCCTGCTCCAACTGATATATATATATATATATATATATATATATATATATATATATATATATATATATATATATATATATATATATATATATATATATATAAAATGGGCATCACTAATGATGAGAAAAGGGACATCAAACACTCAGATACTCTTTTTTTTTTTTTTTTTTTTTTTCTTGTACAAGTATTCAGAGCTACAGTGTTTCAGGCTACAAACTTCAGAAGCTGATTATACTGTAGGTTCAAAAATCACTCACATTATGAGCTCAGCTACTTCTGGTGTGGCACATACTGTATCTGGGAGGGGGACACAAAAGAAGTCAGATTCAAGAATCATGTGGAAGGACGTTTGCCAAAAAAGCTAAGATTTTCTGCCAAAAATGTAAAACAATATGTGTGGCATGAATGTAACACTGCCCACACCTCAAAAACAGCATACCTACAGTGAAGTATGGTTAGCGCTAGCATCATGCTGTGAAACTGCTGTGGGCATTGGGTGTCTTGTTAAAATATAAGGAACAGAGGATGGGCTACACTTTTGGGAAAATCTTCATGGGGACCTGTTTCAGCCTGCTAAAAATACCTGGGTGAGAGTTTCAGACTTTCAGCGAGATTAAATTATCCAAAACATATGGCCATATCTGAGATTTCAAACCACCAAAGAATCTGTTACATTTCTTGAATAAATAATATTTGTATTTATTTATTTTTTTACAGAGAGAGAGAATAGTTTATAGCAAAATAGCATGAACATGGTAAGATGGTACAGAGGAAGAGAGAGAAAAAAATAAGTAATGGTGACATTGCCAAAACATCACAAAACCAATTTCTCCGATTTGTGTTTATTAAAACTGTTCTACTTATGTACCATAAAAGCTATGAGAGTCCCAAAGAATCAATAAATAAACTGTATTTTCTCTGTCCCATGATTCAGTTACTGCTTAACATTTGTATTACTTAACACTAATCACTTTAATTCCAAATACCCTGCCAATCTAACAAAAGCTTGAGACGAGTTTATAAAATGCCATGAGCTAAATCTCAAAGTAGTAGTAAGAGAGATGCAAAATAATGAAAACTTCCTGCATTAAAATTCACCGGATAATTACTTCCGTAACATACCCTCCTTTCTGCTGAGGAGTGTTTAGGTTTAATAGTCTCTGTAAAGAAAATAGGTTTTATCTTCTTCTCATTTTCATTAATTCCTAATTGGGGTGGGGGTTGTCTGTTATTATTCCTTAGATTAAAATAAACATAGCCCACTGCATGTTCAAACTCATCTCACAACATGAGGGTGATAAGGACTGGGAATAAATAAACAATTTCTTCTTTGCTCTTGAAATTAAGTTGCTTAGAGCCTTAAGCTAAGCCACTTTTTATTTTCTTTTTATTTTTTTGATGACTTAAAAGCACATTTCACCCAGCAAATGAAGTTCATTTTTTTTGACCTGCTTTATATGTATATCTTTAATTAGTGTCTTGTTTAGCTTAAGCTAACTGATTATCACATAGACGTGACCTAATTAACAGCCAGGCTGCTTAACAGTGGTGTACCACCCCAAGGAATGAGAAAGTTACCTTTAAAACTTCTGTAATCATTAGCTGCAGCTTCACTTAATCCCACTAAACATACATTTTTATCTCACAAGCTCTGAGTTTCACAGATGGGGCGGGGTTTGCTGTCCCTCTCCCTTCCAGTAAGATGTTTTAATCACTCGTAACATGTCTGTACATCCACATAAGCTTTCCATTGTGAGAATGGAATATGGTTGTTGTTTTTATATAGTAAACTTCATTGTTAATGGAGAATTTAACATATACCAAAGGATAGCTAAAGTACATAAATGTCATTAATGAATTAGTTTAAGAACACAGTAAATAAAGACACTAACTCCTTCTGAGGGTGTTTGAGGGCTGTTTGAACACTAACTTTAATTGTCAGTCATGCATTGAATGTGCTCCTCAGATTTACGTTGCATTGCTACATTGCTAGACTATTTGATCACATTCTCACCACCAAACAGCAACATCACAATCCGCCATTTTCTATCTGAAAAATTCAACTGTCAAGAATACCGAAGCACAAATGCATTCACTTCCTTTTCATTGGTTTCAGTGGTGGCTTCTCTGCTTTAGCTGCCTATTGTTAACTATCACTAAAGTCGACAGATAACTTTCAAAGCTTTAAAGGCCTGCTGTCACTTTTTCTAAAAGACCTTAGCATTTTCTTTACACAGAGAATATAGGCATCATGCTGATGTTTGATGATCAGTGTCTTATTTAGTGTCCTCCTAAACACAACTAGCATGCTAGTGCTGTTTGGATCTGAACCCCATTGATACTGACAGCTCACCAATTCATACGGCCTCATTCATTTCTACCCAATGTGAAATTGCTCTCTTAGGCCTGTAATTCTGCTACTTTGTAAAGCTTTCATTGGATAATTGCTGTTTAAATTTAATGTAATGACAGACAACTGACCGAAAAGCTAATTTTAGACATGTATTTAAATATACTTTTAATACTATATATATAGTACGCTAAATGACAAACGATTAGTGATCGTTTGAACATGACTGAATGAATTCAAGGTGCACATTTTCATTACTCAGAATTCTCTAACCGAGTCTTTTTTAACTTACTAAACAAATGTGCGTGTGCCTTGCAAACCAGCAAAAGATAAAAAAAAAAATATCTGCATCTAAGTTGATTATAAGCCAACTCTTAAGAGAGGGAACTGGTTTGGTTATTGACGGACTGAGACGCGCAACGCAGCTGTTTGATTGGTGATCTCGCTGTGTTTATTCCATTAATTAATGTATCATTTCATAGCCTAAGGTTAAAATCATTGCCTTTTAAATATATACAAATAATAGATTGTGTATGATGTATTATTGTATGTGATGTTACTCTTGCCAAGCTCTGATTTCTGAGAGATGCATGGAGAGGCAACAGCAATGTGGTGTTTGATTTGCGCTCTTCTGTTTATAAAGTTTACATTCATTCAATTCAGCACTCCTTATTGTGTGACTTTAGAGGGCTGTGTATAATATTGTGCTGATCCCCTGGCTCAACTGTTATCTAGCAAACAGCAGAGTGTGCCAGCCTCAGTCAAATATCCAGGAAGATTTATTCCTTGTCCTTATTTGCTTTTGATATATACATGCATACAGAATGATAACTTTCTTACCTGAAGAAGGAGAAGAAGGGTGGGGACTGTCATCCTGCACACTGCCCGTTTGGGAGTGCCCACCTCCAGCACCACTTTCCTCTGTCACATTGGAGGAGCCTGGGGTGGTGGATCGGCTGATGGATTGAGATTCAGGGTCACTAGCTGAGCCACGCCTTTCGTCCAGACCATGCTGGGAGCTGTCCTCTAGGGTTCGACGGTCCTTGCTGTGTACCCGGGAGTGGACCACCATCTGGTGGTAGGTTCTAAAAACTCTACCACAGTCGGGACACTCAGTTGCTTTCTCTTTCAAGCCAGCCAGGCTGTACTCAAGCCCTTGGCCCAGGCTCAGAGCCCCATGGTGAGGCAAGAACTCACGGTGGCTATCAAAGCTTACACCCTCATCTTTCAAAGGCATCATGCCTCCACTTGTCTTCACTCCATGAAGGACATCAGGGTGTTGCTTCTGCTTGGAACCATCACTAGAGCCTAAGGTTGGGTGCTCAAGCTTGTCTTTCCCAAAGTGAACAATCCCAGCTGCACTGGTAAGTTCATCTTCTTGTCCATGCCCCCCATGGTGCTGCTCTTTTGGCATGAAGGAGCGTTCCATAGCCATTCCACGAGCCATAATTTGCCAGGCTTGATAGCTGTTCAGGGAGTCCATCTCCGCTACCTTTGCTGCAGCTTGCAAGCGCTCCATACAGCTTGACTTCAGAGGGGGTACCAGGTTCAGGCAACTCAAGAGTGAGCGCTTTTCATTTTCCCCTAAGCCGTGGCTCATGTTGGCCATTGGGTTTAGGAGCTTTCCAAGCATCTCCTTCTCCTTCATAGCTATGCCTGCCTTTGCCAGCATCTGGTGCTGCTGTTCAGCCAGGCCTTGCTTGTCAGGTGTGAGGAAACCACTTTGTAGACAAGAAATGTAACGTGAATACAGATTGGCTTGGGCTTCTTGTGCCAAGCTACTCATGCTGTTCACAGAGGGTCTATCTTCATCAGCTCCTCCACCTATAGGGGGCTTGCTCTTGATGGCCAGCTTGTTTAGATGTACCTTCATGTGATTCTTAAGGAACCAGGGCTCCTTGAAACGGCGCCCACAGATCTGGCAGCAATGCTCAAAGGAGTCTTTGTGTTTCCGCATGTGGCCTTTCAGAAACCAAGCTTGACTGAAGACCTGGCCACAAACCTCACATCGAAATTCATTGTTTGGCTTCTCTCCATTGCCAGCTCCTGTGCCTTGTCCCTGGGCTGATTCAGCTGTGATGTGGGTTTTCTCCACATGGGAAATGAGGTCCTCCTCTTGGGAAGCAGCAAATTCACACAGGGTACACTTGTAGGGCTTGTGGAGAATGCGAATGTGGCGATCTAGCTCCTCGCGCTTCTTAAATTTACCCTTGCAAAAAGTGCACCGAAATCCTTGGGCTGGATTGAGGGCTTGCTCATCTTGCAGGTTGGCACCTGCAGGCTTAGGTGAGGCAGACGGCTGGCTCAGTCCATCAGGTGAGCCACTGATACTAGTTGGAGTGAGCAGGCCACAGGCAGAGCCAGGCTGTTGCTGGTTGTGACTCTGAATACCCAAATTGGTTGGAAGGTTGAGAGGTTGAGAGGGTTGCAGCAAGCTGCTCCTCATTTGCTTATCACGTAGAATGGCCCTCTCTTCAAGTTCATGAAGCAGTCTGTTTTCCTCACGTACACGACCACGGCCCTTACCAAGATTTCCCAGCTTATGGGTGCGGAGGTGGATCTTCAAGTTACCCTTTTGAGCAGCTCTATGGTCACAATAGGGGCATTTGAAGGGCTTTTCTCCAGTGTGTGTACGCATATGAAGAGACAGAATGCTGTTAAAGCGGAAGCGCTTACCACATAGTGGACAGGGGTATTTGCGGTTCTTACGGGCATCATCTTCTATTTCATTCATTTGGGACATGATACCCAAGTTCTGTCCATTGAGAAATTGTTGCAAATCAACACGGCCATTGAGACCACTCAGGGCACCTACATCCATGTCACGGTTAAGCTGGTTGGCCAGTAAGGCCATCTGACTACTGATTGGCTGACTAGCTAAGGCAGCATGGGTTTTCTCATCCAGCGGGGTGGCTGCCTTTTCCTCTGGGATCTGTTGGCGACTCTGTAGTTCAGGAAAGGCATGACCCAGCTGAGCAGTCAGCTGATGAAGTTTCTGACTGATTGGGTAGCGGCCATTAAGTACTGCATTGCTGAGATGGGTGTCAACATCCGGGACCACCGAGGATACACCAAGGCACAAACTAGAGTCCTCCATACTAAAGGACAAAAGAGACAAAAAAAGTATTTAGTACACTATACAAAATCAAAGAACAGCAGGTATTCAGTCAGCACACCTTCGTCTAGCCTTAAGGCATCATTAGTAAACTTATTGTATTATCACTGTGCACAATCAACAGGAATTACTGCACAATATATAAATGAAAGTAACATTTTATGCAGAACAGTAACAAATATCAACAATAGAAGTAAAGAAGTAAAGTATTTGAACAGAACAGGTCACAGTACACTATCTTTACCATTGTCTGAGAAATGTTCATGAAGTGTGGTGACGGTCCGATTCCATTTAAACAGCATCACAACATCAAGTCTGTCTTAGACTTTAGCCCAAACACAAAGGTGTTTCATTTTTTTGCTGAATTGGGTGTACAGGTAAAAAAAAAAAAAAACAGTACATATATTCTTTTGTGTGGATCTACATCTCAGATTTTATACTGCATTGTCTGGAAAAGAAAATAACACCATACGGCAGTTAATTCAGTTCCTTATTGAGTATCCCTTTGTACGTCAGCAATCTGACTGTGGTGTGAGGAAATGGTTAATAATGATGACTGCACTTCAGTGACAAGTGTGAAGAAAAAAAAGAGTGAGTTCATCTCCCTCTGATTTATGAAGTACTACATGTACTCTCACACTTGGGGAGAGAAGCTGCAACTCTCAGAACTTTTTCTCAAACAGTAACACAATTTTGGAGGCAATAATTACCCAGTAAGCACGGCAAGGCGCTGCATAATTAAGCTACTTGGTCCCATCCTATCAGAATCCCACCAATTACACGCCTTAATGAAACAGAGCAATGGTATTGTCATGAAGCTGCCGCAATACTACAATTATGATATTAACAATAGCACTTAAAACCAAGGGGTTACTCCAGTAAACACAAGTCCTTATCTCACTGTTGCGACACATGTCTTGGCGTAATTTTCCATTAAGAGGCACATTAAGTTTGATGCAAATCATTCTGTGTTCACCTTTTTTTTCCCCTCTCTCTGTTCTCTCACTCTTGTATGGCTTCCGATGAGAAGAAAACAACAGTTGGCATTATTGAAAGGGTTCCCAAAGAATCAGAGGCTTCCTAGTCATTTAAAATGGCCACAGAGTGGCCCAGTGAACTGCCAGCCTAAAACTAATACATGAGCAGTGCCTGTTGTCATCTCGATAGCTTGTTCTTATTTAGCATAATACTCACCATCTTAAGGGAGGATACAGATGTTGCTGCATTCCCCTGAAAATGACAGGGTCAAGCTTCAGAAACAATAAAGTACGTTTTGCTTTGGTCAACAAAATATTGTAATATCTCATTAAGCTGATTAGTATGCTGCCTGGAAACGGTGGCTATGTGCTTTAACACATGATTATGAATGTGATGCACTGTGGTCATTTGAACAAAGGGATTGGCAAGAGCAGGTGTTCAGGAAACTGCATCCAGAAAGATTGATATGAGAGCTTTCTCTTCTATCTGCATTATTTGGAAACACATGCTGGTTTGTCTCTCACACACTCATCACCTGAGGAAGGGTAAAATGTTCTGGGCCAGGAACCCACACCCTTTGGTCATTAATAAACCTTTTAAATGGTGCCGATTGACCCAGTTTACTTATTAGAGTAGGACTGCCTAATGACTCAGCACCTGGGCCGCTGGCACATGATATTTCAACTCTTCCTGATTTCTTTGCTGACAAGCAGCAGCAATTCAGACAACCAGTTAAAAGAACCTACTGGTCTGGTCTGGAAAAAAAAAAAAAAAAAAAACCTTAATTTGTGGAAACAAATACACAAAGACTAACAAACCAGCATGTACACACACACAGTAGTCTGCTGTAGAAGGCAGTGGGATTGGAGCACATATTTGCTGATGCTCTCATAAGAACTCTAATAAGGGCCGCCTGTTCTTTAGCTATTTGCTCTTCCTACACCATGTCGGTTGCAGTCTTATCTCTCCAACATGAATAAAAAACTGAGGCCACTTCCAGTCACTGCTAAACACACTGTGGGCTGCTGCTGAATGCCATTCCTCTTTAGTCCAGAGTTATGACTCTGAGGAATTTAAAAGAAAAAAAAAATGCTGGAATCTGGATGTGAACAATACACTGTAGGTGTATTGTGTTTTTAAAGACTGTGTTTGTTGTAAACACACTCACGCGTGTAAATACGTGCGCTGCAAATTACACATGGCTAAGCAGTTCTGTGAGATTTTTGATATTCAGCAAAATGTAATACAGGAATAAATGCAAGACAAATATAAATCATGGACGGCTCGCTCTGCCAAGTCATGTGATTAAAGCAACGGTCCTCAAAGGCCTAAAAATACTGGGTGGTGTTTGGGTTTAGTCTGATGACTTATGACTTTGGAGTTTCTTATGGGAAGCGAGTTGTTCAAATTGCTTTCGTCAACGTCGCAGCAAATCCTGGCAGATATCAGGCAAGGCCCTTTCTGAATGTGGTCAGCATGCCTTCTGCAATAGAAATCTATGATTTAAGCGAGGCATGATGAGCAGTTGCTCACTTGGAGAGATAACTGCTTGCCCTTTTCTTCAATTTGATTTCCTTCTTTATCTTTAACATATAACAAAAGCAAACAGACAAAGGAATAATGTGAAATGAACTGACAAACTCAGTTTGTTTTTGAACATAGCCTCGCATGACGACTTTATGCAAATGAAGTGCATTATTATGCCTTCCTTGCTCCCAAGTCATTTTTTTTTTCTGATTAAAAAGAAAATTTTATATGGTTTAAGTGGTGTCACTGACTTCTGCAGAGGCAAAGTATCAATTCTATATGTGAATGAAGATGCCTAACACAAATACACCCACAAAAAATAACACGCACAGTCTGCAATATTTTAAAGAGCATCTATAAATAAATTAAGAAATGAATACATTAACAAATAAATTTGGTACTGGGAATACTTTAAGAGAGGCATCACTGCGGAACAATTATCAGTAAAGTGCATATTTTCCACAGAATAATTAGCAGAATCTCCAAGCCAAAAGCCTTATCTAAAATGAAACAAAGTCATTACAATCTAAATACATCTGCTCTTAAACACTGCCTTGCTTAGTGCATATCTGAAAATGCATCTGAACCAAAATTTCTGAGCAGCTAGCACATTTGTGGGCATTTTGTCAAAATTAAGACAATGCCATTATAATTCAGTAGAACGCAGAAATAGTGTTATGAGCAATTCGTTTCTTCATATTTGCATGCGGTTATTCATAGAAGCAAATTTAAAACACCCCACTTCATAAATCTACAGCACATGTAAGGTTTCAGCGTTCTGCCTGCCAATATTTCTTCAGCGAAGCACGTCTCTGTTATCTGCATTCATAGGATGCCCTGCAAAGTTTCACAGCCTATCTTTGCTCTGTTAGAAATGCTAATGTCTCACCTATTTGGATCAGTGCCATTGAGTCGTGGCCCACAGCATGTAGGCCTAACAGCAAACACGGTGGTGGCTCCCTGTCCCAGACCCTCTTCCCCTTCCCCTCTCTCTCTCTCTCTCTTTGGGCTGGGGCAGCTGGGTTAGTCAGGAGCTAGATGAAACGATCGAGTCTCAGCGGCCTGATACTACCTGTCACACGTAGCGTAACAGCAGCAGCGTGCTCTAATTAACGCGTGCACCGCCGCCGTGTCTCTTGAAAAGCCACTGAGACTTCCTTTAGAGCACTGTCACACAGGGCCCAGTGGCATGCAGCTTTACAGTCTGTGGTTAATACTGAGCCTTTCAAACAACATGGCAAAACAACCGGATTTATGTCTTATCTTTACCTCACTTTACATCACATTCTGTTCTCTTTTGCAAGCTCTGCAAACCACATCTTAATTAGAGGGTGCACATGCCAGCGTCAAAATGCTGTCCTTCTTATCTTTGCTTTGTCAAGCAGGGCCATTGTTTCAACACCACAGAACATACAGTGTAATTTATGCCTTAACATCACATGCTGAAGCTACTGTATGAGTATTTAGCAGGATCCATATATCACTATGAGTAATGCAAACACGCCAGTGTACTTTGTGGCAGGTGTGATAAAAGTGGCAAATGCGATGCACTGACGTTAAACAAAGGTGCATCTAAGATATCTGAACTGATTGTGGTTTCTGCCAGAGCCTGCAGTAAGAATTGCAAAGTGCATGAATATGTTTAGCATTATCTAGCAGTTAGATAGCTTTCAGGAGGGCGGGTTTTAATTGTGGAACCTTAAGGTGAACACGACAAAATTAAGGCCTCTGTAGCGACAAAATATTACATTAAACTTGAGGGAACCTGTACGCGTTTGCGTCCTTGAGCTGGTCCTCTAGTGGCTTCTCGCAAATCAACATGGAGGGCAGAATCAAGGTTCCATATAAAACACACACACACACACACACACACACACACACATACACAAACAAACTTGCTAACAAAAAGTAAAAGTAAACTTTAGCCTTGAACAGATTCTGAACAAAGAGTTTTTAAGTGTAGATCTAATCTCAAAGAGGACATAAAACCCATCTAATTCTTAAATGTTCTAGATTACACCGAATGTTCAAGCCCTAAATCAAATAACACCAGAGCAGATCTGGCTCTTTCGGGCTTTGTATCTTGTTATAACATCGTTTTGGTGTCCTTCTGCATCACTGTATGGGAGAAGTATGTGTACATTTAGAGAAAACTGAGGTTTCAAGGGGGGAGAAGGCATAGACAAGAAAAACAAACTGAAGTCAAAGTTTTCGCAAGTTGAAATGAAAATAAAAAATACAGATCACAAGGCCATTAGCTGCTCTGTTATTGTGAAGCTTTATCGACCAAAATCCATTGACTAATTACTATGCAGTGGCTGATTAATTAATTATGAAAGAGGTCATCGTTATTGATAAATCAATCATTATTTACAGAAAGTGCAAAAGTCAGTTTTATTTCCTCCGAATCATTAGCGGGCCCCGTATAAAACAAAAAGGAACTAACAATTTGGTGTTTGAAAATGGCTGCCATGTGTTGCATATTTAATGGATGGAAACGGCACTGCATGCTATGCACTTATGGGAATATGGCCAGGAACATACAAAAACAAAATCATAAACCTATAGCAACAGTTAAAATCATTGCGCCCTTATCAGAGAGGTCCGATCTGTCTCTTTCTCTGCCTGTGTTTAGTCTGTTGCAGGTGGTCTTCAGAATATTTCTCATTAATCCAATAAAACATGGCTTGTTTTTCTTCCTCCCGATGCTCTTTGACTGAACTAGATTATTAGTAGCTGTAATGAGGCATTAAGCAAAGGTTCCCAGCACAAAACCGAAACTGAATCAAACAGAAGAAACGCAAGCAGCCTGAAAAGACAAACTCGTTCTAATCCAGCAAACAGCTCGCTGCATGATGCAGGTTGTTTTCTTATTTGTGGTTAGAAAGTAAGTGACCTAATTATACTTAGTTCATAGGTTGCAAAGCCACCACAGACAGAAAAATTGTTACAGTTACAGATACACACGGGTTGCGTCGCCTTCCTCTCTACACAGTTCCCTTCTATTAGCTCAGCCTGTAAAACTCTCTCAGTCTCCGCCGGTGTCTGTCTCACACAATATGTCATTGAGAGCATCTTAAGAGAACATTTCAACAGGTAGTTCAGCTTTCAGCTCATCTCTATGGGATCAGTATGAGCCCTTGAAAGGATGAGCAGAGAAAAAAAAATTCTGTTGCTTTTATCCTGTGTGTCTGACAGGCTTGTTGGGATTCCAGGGGAGGGAAGATCAGTGGGAGACCAAATAATTCTCACAGTTCATTGTCCTGGCCTGCTGCTTCCTCATCCTCATCATCATCCATAGACGGCCTGAAGCTCAAAGCCTCCCTTTATGTTAA
The DNA here is from genome assembly GCF_003368295.1 of Carassius auratus. Classification (NCBI taxonomy): domain Eukaryota; kingdom Metazoa; phylum Chordata; class Actinopteri; order Cypriniformes; family Cyprinidae; genus Carassius; species Carassius auratus. Next base: position 24,504,352 of record NC_039274.1, read on the forward strand.
ACATGTGCAGCATTACCCTGAAGACCAGCATATGTGCTCTGTATATGTGTGTATGTGTGTGCAAGAGAGGTACACTGGTAGTCACAGCGGGTCGAGCCTCCTGCTTATAGATCTCAGACTGTGAGAAGGGAAAGAAGATGGATAACTGTGAGCATTTGTTAAATTGGGTTAGAGTTGGGTTAGAGGGGGTCTGTGCACAACAAAGTGGGAGAGTTAAGCTTTTCACCTCAACAAAAACAAAGTCAAGTGGCCAGTGATGAAGACCAAAGTCCAAAGTGATAATTCATCTCTAAAACTTTCCCTTGTGGTTTCCACCCACAATTACGGATAAATTTCAATTGTACATAAGATAGCTGGCACTAATGAGTGAAAAAAAGATTCATTTTACACTGTCTGACCTGAAGGTCTTTTGGCAGTCCTGATAGAAACACAGGGATGTTTCTTAGTGGCAAAGCTGAGTGAGTTGTGATCGAACCAACCGCCGCGCATGACTACACCTCAACACAGAAAAGCCGAAAAACAATGAATGCAGTGTGGTGATGGGCAAAATGGCCTTCATCCAAGCCATTACATCATCTTTCCTTCTGCTCAGGACAGCAACTCTGGGACAATACTGAGAGATAATCGCAAAAAAATAAAAATAAATCATGACTCCATTATTGGGAAAGAGTTCTGCACCTCTCCAACTGTTGCATCCCGCTCTGAACCTTTAAAACAATAGTTCACACACACAAAACAAATGGAAATTTACTCCCCCTCATGTCATTTCAAACCTGTATCCTTTCTGTGGAACACACACAAACACATATATTTTGAAGATTTTTGTCCTTACAATGACAAAAACTACACGACCTGCTTCTCATTATGAAGACAAAAAATATCTTTGTTTGTGTTCAATAGGAGAAAAAAAAGACATAATTCGGGGGTGAACTATACCTTTAAGGACACCAAAGAGAACCTGACTAAATGTGATATGAAGCTGTATTTGACTGTCTGAAGGTGACACCCTCTCTACCTCAGCTGCGGCGAACAAAGATTACCTTTGTGGAAAACTTAAATGTCAATGTAACCCCCAAATAAGTGAATATCAGAAATAATTGCTGTTTTCTTCTCACACATGCTGGTTTTGTGCGTATGAGTTTTGCATAATGACTCCAACAAGGGGTGTTGTTTTGACAGGTGCTGAAATCGAGTCGAGAGGAGAGGGAGACAAGGTTCAATTTAGTTTGTGAATATTTTAATTGTTGCATGGCTAATTAAAATAAAAGAGAAAAAAGAAGAAAAGAGAGAGAGAGAGAGAGAGATGTGACTCAGTGTTTAACGCTATATGTGTGCATACGTCGGTCCTGAATTGTGCCTCCAAGCTTTTCGACACAAGCCAGACAGTACAGGAGAGAAAAATCTGCCGCTGCTCCAACATACTTACCAGCTCTTCACAACCGCAGCCTGTAGTTTGGACTTTTCACAAAACAAATGTATGGCTAATTAGAGATACTCATTAAGGGAGGCAAGTCAAGTAATTATTTTACATCATGCCGCTGTTAATTGAATGATTCTTCAATGTCTTTTGAAAATATCTCCTTTTTTGTACCCCCCCCCCCCCACACACACACAGAAAGCAAGCCTATAAGACTATAAACAGGTACCACAGCCATGTGCTCTTGAATGAAAAAGCACTTCTGTCATAGCAAATGGGCTTTTTAAATATTGAACCGCTGCATGCCTTTTTAATATGGCTGATGTTTAATCTTCTTTATTCTGTCACTTTAATACACTCGCCGAGCTAAACTGAGAGAAAGTTTCACTTTTGTGTGGAGACGTACAGTTATGCAAGTATTCTCTGTCCATACGGCATGTTTTTAAAAAGCAGCCCGCTCACATCCTGTTTAAGAAAGCCACTAATCTTATCAAAAGCATCAGGAAGTCAGAGCTGACTGCTAATGTTCAAGACTTTTTGTACATGTTACATATCTTTCTTTTACTTAGAGCTATCTTAGTATTTTTTTTTTTGTATTTATTGTTTGTCTTCTGCTCTATTGTTTGTCTGTGAATGGTAAGATGAGACAGGCCTACTAAAGCATTTCTTCTCTCCACAGTTGCTCATCACTGCTGAGCAGAAGAGGAAGACCGTGGTGGGTGAGAGTATGTTAAAAAGCCTCTCTTTATCAAGAGAAAAGTGTGTTTTATTGTGGGCTAATTGTGAAGGGAGGAAGTGTGTTTGGAATGGGTGGATTCTGGAGAGAGGGTGGAGGACCTCAGGGAGATCAGGGCACATGTTTATTTATCAGGCTTTATCGGAAATGGTGAGGCCACAGATCCTAGCAGGATCAGAGACAGAGAGAGAGAAAAATGCTGCTCGGGCACAAGCCAGGCAGAAAACCTTTGCCTCCATGCCAACGTTACGCTGTCACACGACTATGATTAAACGACCAAAGCAGAGCTGGTCAAACCTCAATGGCTTTTGTTTATATATATATGAAAAAAAAAAATGAAAAAAAGAAAAGGTTTTATGATTCATGCAACAAAAAAAAGCTACATTCACTGTTTCGTTTTTATGCAGAAAGGCAACAAAAATAAGCAGGTGTTGCACAGTCTGTAGCTTAACAGAGATTTTTCCATGCAAATTAACATTTTATACTTGGTGTTTCAAGGACCCATTTAGGGTAACATACTGAGCAGAACTTAAAGATCAAGTGTGCAATTTTTTCAATGTTATGAATAAATGAATAAATAAATAATAAAAATATGCAGAGGCATCTATGAGTAGACCATTAGTAGGTTGATATCCCCTAAAAGTGTAAACACTGTGCCGCTATCAAAACACTGCAGTTGAGTTGTTTTAACCTTCATGACCAGCATGACATAGCAACACTCACTCAACCAATAGCAAGTTTCGGGACTACCGATGTTTCTGACAAATTGCAGCTTGGGAAGTGTTTGGAAAACCTTGTTTTAACCTAAACATTTCACCTTTTAATCAAAGTTATTTTCAAGAGGAATGATTCTCAAACTAAGTAAGGGAGCCCTATAGTGACATCGAAGAGAACCTGTGACCCGTATACTACAGCACACACACACACACGCACACACTATATATACATATGCAAAAGTGCCGTCTGAAATGTCCTTCTAAAATTATCATTTTTATCAGTTTAGGTTCAGTCATTTTACTTTAATGTCAATGTATAGGTTATTTTGCATGCTATTAAAGTGAAAAAAATTACATAAATATAGGAGTCTGATAAAAATAGTAATTATAGATGAAAATGACAGACAGCACTTTTCATACACACACACACACAGATTATATATATGTTTTTTTTACTTTTTATGTCACTTCAAAATCATTAACCACTGGTTCAAACAGCATATGAAAAGGATGCATGACTTTCACATCCCCTATATTTAAACAATACACTTCATAGCAGGAACAAAAGCCTGAGAACAAGGGTCAAAGCCAACCCAAGCCCACTTAAAATGCAAATCAAAGCCTGTCAAGAGTAAGGCCGTCCACCTGTGGCATTTGTGCATCAGAGTTTAACTGATGGGAAAGAGACAGAGGCCCAGTTTGAGAGAAGTCTTGGTTGGCCAGCACACTAGATTCCACACGTCTCCTCACTCAGTCCCTTGTTCTTCTTCCCCTGGCTCGTTCGACACATTCTTATCCTCCTCTCTGCCCTATGTGACCTTGAACATGATAACACATTCATCCTCTTAAGGGGAGGGCTGCCACGGTGACCCGCAGTCAGCAGGAGAGGAGTAAAGCAAAGGGAGAGCAAGGAAAGATAAGTTCATAAAACCATGAACTCCCGGTATCTCTGTCCCAAGAGATGGGAGGTGGGCACATGGCTCTTTTGTAAATGTGGGGAGGGATTACACATATTCCTCCATTCATCTGATTTGGTTCGGTTCGAGCTGCCATGTTAACATGTTATATGTGTTACCATTGCTCGCCAGCACACCTCGCGTGCTGATCTCCGTATGAGCGTCGCCGGGGAGGTCGTGACCTCTATGCACAATTTGGCTGTCAGAAGCTACACAGCAGAGCTACACACCAGTGTTTTATAAAGCTGGTTTAAATGAAAATAGACATAACTGTGTAGATATTATGAGAAGGGAATATATATATATATATATATATATATATATATATATATATATATATATATATATATATATATTAATGAAACGTATCATTTACGGTGCCCTTAAGGTGACATGGTCGGTTCACTTAGTTTTGTCGTGGCCACGACATAATAACTTGTGGGAACGTGATATGTCGTGGCCACGAGTTATTCATTTGAGGGAATGAAAATGTTTAATTTATAATAAACTTCATCTGAATGCTGACGTCCGCATGTAACACAGCCATGACCAGCCAGTTAATATAATCAGGGGTGCACATAATTTTTTCAGCCTGGTTCTCATAAGAGAACCTGGAGATTTGGTTTGGTCCTCACACTGCATATAGTGTATCCCATTTAATATAACTATAAAAAATTAATTATTAACTTTATTGATTTAGTTTTTTCTTTTTTTTATAAAATAATCGAAAATAAACTAAATAATAGTGTGTGATAATATAATTAAAAATAAAAGTCAGTCCTTGTATTAAGTACAAATACATTTATTGTATAGTAAACTTAAAAATAAAATGCTAGTATGTAATACTACTTTATTTGTTTGCCTCTTTAAAAAATAAATAAATAAAAGCGTTTTCATCATATTCAAACTTAACATCGGCAGGCTTTTATTTTGGCAGGTTGCCGGCAAGTAAGTATACATGCTTCCAGATTTAGCACTGCTGCTGATTAAAGAGCGTCAGTGGATGAATGCCACAGTTTTGCATTGTGCTTTGAAAACGGCATAGCATAGACTAGATTTATTCTTTCAGGTCGAAAATAAAACTTATATTGTACAGTTTGTGATCTAAAATGGTAATTGTGTATTAACAGCTGTCAACCATGTCGGTACACAAATGCGCTGTCAGAACATGTCAGAACACTTATGTGCACCCCTGAATATAATAATTTAATAATGCTATAATTTATATATAAGAATAATATTATATTAAATATATAATAATTTCTTAATTCAAAATAATATATTAATGAATAAATCCTTGATAATCCTGGGTTGCTATGATCACGCATGTTTGTTTACGTATTAAGAAAAACGGATGTTGTTCCATCAACATAGCATCTCGAGGCCACATAAGGATGTCGGTACCACGAAAAATTGATATCATGGCCACAATATAATATCACATTCCCATGAGTTAATATGACATTCCCTCCAATTAATATCTTGTGGCCACGACATATTATCATGTTCTCACAAGTTAACCGACCATGTAACCTTAGGGGCACCATAATCTTTCAATAAAAGAGACTGTTTTGTATATTCATTCAGTTTAGTAATTAGTAGTTTATTATTTTAACCTTAATTTTTTTTTCAAGTTATCTTTATTCTTTACAACTTTATTTGTATGCTGTGTTGATTGTAATATATGTCAAATGAATGGCAACTGAACTACAGCATGTTTAGTGTTGTTTAGTATAGTTTGTATTTTTTTTTATTTTTTATTTATTTAAAGTATATTTTAATAAAAGTATCTGAAGTTTCCCTGCATAATTTAAATCAACAACTGAGACAGAATTTCTTTCATTTGTAAGCAAAATGGACACTGTAACTGAACTATACCAAAATAAAAAAATGGAATTGAATTAAATTGAACGCTTTTGAATCATAATTTAATTAATCTTGAAACAAATGTAGCGATAAACAGCCCTAGTAACCATTGTGACACCTGTTACACTGGGTTGCCTAACACAGATGTAGATCATCAGGTCTCTGTCACTTGATTGGATGTGATGAAGCCAATCACTGAGCTTTGCCTGTCTGAAACACTTCATATATCTCTGAGAAGAGGCGTCTATCATCTCTGTCTTCTGCTTAACACACACACACAAACACACACACACGCACGCACCCTTAACCCCTATGGGACCTGACACCAGCACCCCGCAAACATCATCCCCATCGGTTGAGAGGTTTAATCTTTCACTCTCCGCCATTTCAGAAGACCCTGACTCTTGTTTGTATGGCCCCCTCCCCTTGTTCTTTCCTTCCCTCCCTCCCTTCCTCTCCCCTCTCCATATTTTCTCTCCTGCATCTGATTAAGTTAACAATGTGGCATTATTTGCATGCTGATTTGGCAAGGTCCCTCTCCTCCCCGCTCTCTCTCACAAACACAGGGGCTGGATCGCGGTAATGTGATAGCACAGCAGCCAGCCGATGCAATCTCTACCCCTCCTCCAAACCCAGGTGTGTGCTATCCACTTCCCTCTTAATTCCCTCCATGCTCATATTTTAGTCCCTCTTTTTTTTCTGTCGTTTTGTGTCTTGTAAGGGTTGTATTATAGTCAAATCTGGTGCAAAAAAAGGTTGGAAAAGGGGGGCGTATCCTGTTTTTTTTTTTTTTTTATTAATTATAGACCGCGGCTGATGTGAATGTATTCCGAAAGCATCTTCAAAATAGGTCGGCATACAGTTTTCTATTCTTATCACATTTAAATGTCAACATGGTGCAAAGCTCTACAAATTAGTTCAGGCAGACTTCAACCCCCATTTAACATTTAAAGCTCCGTTCAGTAAGCCCCCAATGTGTGATTCAAATCAGTTTACACACACATAAAAAGGAAGCGGTGCGTCTTTCAAACTTCTCATTTCAATTCTGATATTATTGCCCACCTTTTGCCAAAGAATAGGCTGGCACAGACAAGGGAAAAAGAGCCACTAGAAGAAGCAACAGAAACAATGCATTAGCTTTCATGAATTATATATCCGCTTTCATTCTGAGCAGAATCAAGGATTTTCTGAGCCTATGCATATCCTAGAAAGGAATGAATAAATCACGACGGTGGGGTCATTCCTTTTTACATGCATTGAGAGCCATATCTGGATGATAATGTCCACATAAAACACTTACTGTGGTTCATTTGAAATGCAAGCGATGCAAAAATTTCCCCCCGATTCTTGTATGTCAATGGAAATGTCCAGAGGAGAGCTGCTGTTTCAGGAAATGTATTTGTTACAGAAGATGCCAGAGGCAAATATTGAAGGACTGGGTTATTTCTGATGACACCAGGATTCAGACTTTGGGCGAACAGGAATGATTTCTGAGCTTTAACAAAGTGAAGAAGTGAGTTTACTTTATAGTCACAGGTCTATGTCTACCACATAAAAGGACATGTGTATTGGTATACGTCTAAGAGGGTAGTAAAACATGTTAGCATGTTGTAAATCAAGCCAATCAACTCAAAAGCACCGCACGACAACTCCGTAACCACTAGTGTCTGTTCTCAGAAGACTTCCCTAAGCTATACCAATAATTCTTTCCCAGTGCCACAGATTGGAGCAGGGTGCCCTGTTGCTCAGTTGACTCAGCATTATAAGGCGAAGAGGCTAAGGGCCCAGGGGATGAGTTTCACACCTCTAGCTGTTTTATGCCAACATGCGCCATGCACAACCCTGCAAGTCTGCTCCAGACAGCCCTGGAGGAGCACTCACTAGGCGTGTGAGGATAGGACGTGCTCCTCACGCCTCATTACCCAAACGTCCTATCTAAGTCCCCCATTCACAAGCGGTTAGAGCGGAAAAGGCTACAGACGTGCCTCTATGGCCTCGTATACCAACTCCTTCATTTTAGCCTAGTGCGCTTCCTCTACACCAAGGGGTGCTTTACCATCCAAACTCCGTTGGCCAGGATCGGTGTTCATGTATGTTGTCTCAATGCTGCCATTACCCATCTGCTTTGAAACACCAACCCAAACCTTCTAAACCTTTGTGCTTGTCATAATCAAAAAGCCTTGGCCTCAGATGAGAGAGATGCCAAAATATTGAAGATACAAAAAAAACATTTACCTGATCCAATTCGCTATTTATTCTTCAGTGTACCTCCAATTGGACATGGTGATGCAACGTCCGCACCTTTCCTCGTAAATCCTCAGTCGCCCTCTTTGGCTGTACCTGGAACAGGCCTTTTGAATGTGCTATAAAAGCTATTCGCTCTAAAGGTGCTCTAGGTGTGCCTAATAAGTCCGCAGCCAAATGTCAAAAGAGTTATATATCTCTGAGGGCTTTAAATGACTATGGTGTAAAACGAGTTCAGGAGGGGTGAAAGAATATGATGAAAATGAATAATGTTCATTATTAGACAAACAGACCCCAATGGCGCTCCTAAAATTGGCAGGGAGCGAAGATTTCCCAATGTTAAAGCACATTTGTCCACCGAGTAATTATCGAACTGAACTTTTCATGGCATTGTTTCAAAATTATGAAGAATTATGCATTTTTTACATTTAATGTGTGAGTGGCAGAGGGCTGCCAACTGAAGCCTGTGCAAGTGTGTGCGGATCGCCAATCTAATATAAGCCTACACTCTAAGTAATTGACTTAATGCAGGTATAAATGCAGGTCTGCTTCGCTAGGTTACACAATTGAGTCCCAGCAGATTAGCTTTTAACTTTAGAGATGTGTTACTATAACTAGTTTATCACTCTTGCTATCCCCGCACAATATGCCGTCTCCGTAACGTTTGCTTTCTGAGCCCAATGTTTGCGATATTCCCACTCTCTGCGTTGCACTCTACGTCCGCCTGGCAACTTCAAATATTTATCAAATGAAGGATGGGAAGAGAGAGCCCTCTCCATCCTGCTACAGTCATTTACCAATTATTTTGAGCACCTGCTGACAGGTACGTGTCACAGTCAGCTACCCTTCCCCAATCCTTCTCCTCACATGATTTACCTTTCCCCCTGCTGAGGAGGAAGCCGCCAAGCTACAGGCAGGGAGACAGAGGAAGTGGGGCAGAAGAGGGCTGCTGTGGCATTCAGCTGAAGTTCTCACACTTTGATTCAGGGAACGGTTAGTTCGAACGAGGAAAAAAAATCTCTTTGTCAATGCATTAGAGGCAGAGAATGACAGAGGAAATATAGAGGCGAACTGACAGTTGGGTCGGAATAGAAACAAGCTCATTAAACCAGGATAGCGATATACCAACAAAACACCTATCAAGGTCTGTCACTGTATATTCTAGCATTTGAAAAAAAAACTATATGCACACCAAGAGTGGCACACACACTTATGACAGTGTGTATTTCAGTCTATATTTGTGTCAAGTTGGAAAGATGAGCATAGAGGACTTAAAATATATTTTTGTTGCAGGGCTAAGAAAAAATATGCTATCTTTAAACAAGCAGTAAATCAATTATGTTTATTGTGCTTTCATATGTATGTGCAGGACTGTGAATACTGGAAGAATATGTGTGTGTGTGTGGGGGGGGGGTGTATATGCATGAGTGTTGTGTGTATGTACCACAAAACACTGAAGGCACGAAGTAGTGATCCCATCAGAGCAAGAAATAAATGAACAACTCTCCAATGTGTGTGTGTGTGTCTGTGTCTCTGTGTGTGTGTGTGTGTGTGTGTGTGTGCCTCCTCGAGGGCCCACTTCACAACACTATCAACGTTCTCTATTCTCCAAATTGTCTGCTTTCTGTCTTTTGAAAAGCAGCAATACACTATGAAAAAAAAAAAAAAAAACAGCAAACATAAAAAAGGAGAAGAGTAAATGAAGATAAGAGACTGGCAAAGTAGGTATTTCCTTTTGAGTTTCAGTGGATGAATTACAAAGCTGATTTGACATACAGGTTTGGGATTATCAGGGGAGAGATGGAGTACAGCAGTGCTTCTCAAATGGTGGGTCATGACCAAAGAGGGTGGAAATAGTTGATAATATACTGAGAAATGAGAAAGAATACAGTGCACATATCTTTCACAGTTCACATATCTTTGATTGTTGCCAAAGGTCATGCATCAAATCAAACAGTATTTCAGTGAAAATGCATAAGGTCACTGGGTACACCTTAACAAATTTAACAAATTTATATACGATAAACAATTCTGGTAATGTGTTGGATCACCGATTCATATATATATACACTTGATATCCACCCTGATATCTAGTCCTAAATCAGTTGAGAACCACTGCCATAAACAGCTTTTATACCATAATATCTTAAAGGGGTCATATGATGCGATTTCAAGTTGTCCTTTCTCTTTGGAGTGTTACAAGCTGTTTGTGAATAGATCCGATCCATAAAGTTGCAAAGACTTAAGTCTCAAACCCAAACAGATGTTTTTATTATAAAAGTTAAGTCTCATCCACACCCTCCTAAAATGTCTTGCTTAAATACTCACTCAACATGTCTATGTCACTGTGGGAAGATTTGTTTAACACAGCCCAAATGTTCACAGAAGGAAAGAAGATGTAACTTTTATTCTCGCTGTACTACTGTTGCTGCTTTCGCCACCATGTCGTGGAGACTCTAGGTTTTATTGTGAAAGTGAAGCTGCTTTGCTTGACCGTCAAAAGAGGATACAACCAGAAATCAGTGTTTAAGATGTATTTACAACACTGTTCCAGAACAGTTCAACCTAAATATTTGTGTATGTGCAATGCATTTTACAGAGAACTGTTTCATGAACCTGTGAAAGTAGCCTACATTGCCGGCTGTTCTGACTTGCAGCCTGTAAGTATGTTTTCATATTTAATTAATTAGCCACTAATTATTCAAACACGAGTTTTGAGCAGTGTAGAGTAGAGCCTTTTGTTTATCATTTGTCTGATCACAAATGCAGACGTGGTTTTATGTTTACGCGGCGCAGTGCAATGCAGCACAACACACAAAAAGACAGTATAAGCCATTATAATCAGTATTTATGATCCCACAGGATGTAACAAATGCCTCGTTTGTAATGGCTTTTATTGCTTTTGTCTCGTTCACACTGGGACATGGCATCACAGTATGGTGAGGGGCACACCGTTTCTGTCACACGCATGAGGTATTCGGCCAATCACAATGCACTGGATAGCTGGCCAATCAGAGCACACCTCGCTTTTCAGCTATGAGTTTTTAAAAATTGACACATTTCAGAAATGCAAGGTAAAGAGGAACAACAATAATATATGGTATGTGGAAAATAATGTGTTTTTTGAATCTTAAACCAAATAACACATTTCATTACACCAAATAATGTTCTTTTTAGCAACATTATATGACCCATTTAAAATAAGGTGGTAGTTTGTTTTTGTTTGTTTTTTGTAATTCATGGTCCTTTTTTTCTGTTTCATACACATTAATAGTAGAGAAAAAGCTCTGTGAGTCAAATCTAAACTAAAATGTTCTATATGAGCCTAATTTTAGCGCACATGAATAACATTATCTATTTCTTAAAATAAAATTAAATAATAATTATGTCATTATTACCCATCACTGATGATTTACTTTCCTCTATGTAATACAAAAGATGGTATTTTGAAGAGTTAAAGTAAAAGTTTTGTTAACTAAAAAACTAAATGAATAAATCGTATTTTCTTTCATATTCCACAGAAGAAATACAATCAAATAGGTTCGGAATAACAAGAGAGAATGTAAATGATGACAGAATCTTTATTTTTGAGTATCCCTTATCCCTTTAAGATTAATGTATGTGATTAGCTTTAATTCTCAGTCTTTACACTTATACAATACTCTGACCCTAACAGTACAAAGAGAGAGAGAGCGAGAGAGAGAGAGAGATGCTGGCACTCTGTAAAGCTCACTAAGACATCTCTATTATCTCTCTAGTGTGTGACTTGCAGATAGGAGGGAGATGTGTCTGCCTGCTGTAATGCTTTCAGTTATTCCGGTCTGCCAGTAACACTACGTGGTTCTAATCCCACATCATACCAGTGACCCGAACCCACCACAGTACGATCCTATCGGGCAGCGCACGATACCACCCTAATTGAAAAAGGCCCTGCACCATGTCTAAACCTCTCCTTGCAACTCCAGCGCATGTTATGTCTGTATGCGGAATCGGATCTGTAAGAGGCTTACGCGCTCGTGTGCATGTCTGTCTAAGAGCGTTATGTTTAAGCATGCGTGTGGGTGCGTGCGCATATGTGTTGATACGTTTAAAACAGAGTAGATTGATATTTGAAACAGCCAGGCACAAGAAGGAATTAACCACCTTTACTTGGTTTTAATTACAACAAAGTCCACCTCTGTAGCAGAGAACTAAAAATACATGCAGGGTTTCCCTTTGGGACTGAAGTTAGCATGCCTTACGGCTGCTCGTACCTCGAACACACACACACACAAACAGCACAAACTACCTTAACACCAGAAATAAAACAGGCAATACATCCTTACTGTGTATTTTGGGATCTCAGTCTAATTCAATACGATAATGTTACAAAAAGAAAAAGAAAAAAACATAAAAAAAAAGAGAAAGAAATGGAAGAAAATCAAATTTGAAAAGAGAGAGCACAGGGGAATATTAGATGAATCCAGGTCTTAGGGGTGTTCCAGAGAGTAAAATAAGGTTGAACCTCAATAGGATCAACATTCAGGGCAAAACTGCAATAAAAGTAGAAATGTGACAGGGAAAATGATCTGTAATTAGGACAAACAGCACTAAAAGCAAGTTCAAAGATAATTGTTTTTGGAGGGGCGTGTGACTGACTGCCAGGATTCCCAGGGTGGCCAGTTTGCTTGCTTGAAGATTGAAAGAGAGAGAGAGCGATAAAAGAAAGCAAAGATGAAGGACTATGCAGAAAAAGGTTAAGAGGAAAGAAGAAACACTGCAGGACAGAAAGAGAAAAAGCAAGGACTTAAACTGAGTTAGGAGGTGAAGGAAAGTCACTGAAGGTAACATCAATCCATTAAAAAAAAAAAAAAGAATAATAATAATAAATAAAAAAATTAAAAAGAAAGTGTGAGAGAAAGTTAACAAAGACACCCTACCAAACAAGCACCAATCCATCATAAGACCAGGCATAAAAAACAACAAGCGTCCCAACACCCTTATCCCCACACACATCTCCACACAAAGACTGCTATTGTTGGCGGTTTTCACAACACTATGGCCTTTGATGGATTCTGCAAGCTAAAGAATAGCAATACAATAGATGGCAGGGGTCAGGGTATAAAAGACATTATGAATTACATTTTGTACATTTACATTGTAAAAAAGCCCAGGCCCCACGTTTGTATTAATCACCTGAGGAGGGTGTTGCGGGCTGTCCTTCATAACTTTACATGCACTTTCTCTGTTTGTCTGTGTGTGAGGAAGCTGAAAAGCAAGCAGGAAATCGCGACAATGTGAAATGGTATAAATGATATAGTTTAATTGAATTTGCAAAACTGCCCAGGCAGCCTTCTCCGTTAGATGAAGTCACACTTGGCGTGTGTGAAACATAAGCATAATTGTGCTTGAACTGACTCAGACGAGACCTAAAAATACACACACAATGGCAGTGAGATGAGCAGAGACAGATAGAGAGAAACAGGGGTGCTTGTCCTTTTGCAGTGCGTGCATTCTATTTTCCCACACATGCCAATAACACAGGAATAAACGGATGTGAGAATTAAACCTCATTGTCCACAGATATGTCCTGCTATATTTAGTTCACGTTTTTTTTGTAGGACGCTCTGGGGTCGCTTCACATCGACAAAATATTGTGTCGGCAACACCGTATGCGTCTCTATCTGTGTATGTTTGAAAAGAAAAAAGGCCATGAAAACAGTTCATCCATGCAATTTTTGCAATTACAAACACCGAAAAATAATTATTCCGCAGCACACTTGAGCGACACATCCTGATTCCACGAAGCACGGATCACGTGTTTAAGAAAAAGGTTAATCAGTTGTTAATCAGAGGATTAATAACTTTTCCTTTACAAAACCATTAATATTATGCCATAAATATTGAATGCTGATGGGTGTTTTTTTTTTTTTTTTTTATCGGGCGGGGAAGAGTAGACTGCGAGAATTAGGAATCCCCACACTAATATGCATTAATCATGCTTTGTTAAAAACAAATAAATTCCTTTATGTTTATACAGCCTCAGAGGCAACAATACACTTCACATTATTTAAAAAGTTATTAATAAAGTATTTATCAGCGGTGCTACTACAGGACAGAGAAGGCTACAAGCAGGCTAATGTACATAGCCCACAATCACAGACCCTCAGGATAAGGATTATTATGATCTAAATGGTGATATTATCACCTTAGGATGCAGTTGTTGAACCTGAAGTCTTGCACTTTTAGGTAAAACAGGAACCCAAAACTTTGGATTTGAGAAAGATGTTTGGTTCCTTTCTGAAAAACAACAACAGCAACAAAATCCCTGCCAATCTGCTAATCAAAGCAAAACAAATATTGCATTTCTTTCGCTCTGTTTGTTGGAATGAATATATCACATTCCCAAAATACTCATTCTCGGTTCAAATGTAATTAAATTGTGCCTTTAGTGAAAAGATGCAGTGGTTCTCCAATTAGTTCTGTTTTTGTCATTCAAAAAAAAAAAAAAAAAAAAAAAAGCTGGACTTGGGCACGCCCAAGGCACTGTCGCTTCCCGGATTATAGTGATGCCTGTGTGTTCTTAGGTTGAACATCAACGCAATAGTTTAGTTTTTGGTCTGAACACTATTGATGGAGAGCGCAGAGTACACAAACAGTGTGGGCGTTTTGATTGAAGTGAGTTAAAAATACAATTCTATTGATTTCAGCTGTGATAGTGTTTGAACAACAGGAAGCGTGAGGGGTGCATTATGATAGCTCAGACTCAGTGATTGACTGATTAAAGAACTATACATGGTGCTCTTAAAAAAAATAATGATGTGAGCATGTGTGGCTGGGGGTGTTTGATTTAAATTGCTCTGAAACTTTACCGTACCATAGTTTAATGTAAATTGCTAGATAGAAAGATGGCAAGACGCAGGCAGATGTTTCTCAGCAGATTATTTTACTTCTCCTTACACACTTTCTTTTTGCCTTATATATTTTAACCTTCAAGGCCTTTTTAATGTGAAATATATCCATAAATGAATGTCATATTGAGATTTAATCCTATGAACAAAAACTGAACAATAAACGTTAACTGTACTCAAAAAAATAAAATAAATAAAAAAATAAATAAAAAATTGGTAGGTTGCTTATGTAAATGTCAGAATGTAATAAAATTCCTGTTATTTATTATTATTATTATTATTATTATTATTATTATTATTATTATTATTATTATTATTATATGATTAACATGAATAAAATCACTAAATACATAATATGCTTGAATGATGCATGACATTATGAATATAGTAAGTTGTGATTTGGTCAGAGGAAAATATATAAAATATAACAAAAATAAAAAGATGACGATGGTAATTCACTGTTGATGATTAGTGCTAATAATTTACATAAGCAGTATTGTAACATTATTTTTAAGTTCCTCTGACTGAATCAAAACATTATCTTATTTTATCTTCATACTTCCATCTTTTCACTTAAAGACCATATAAACTGCAATAGGAAGCACATGCAAGACATTATCACTGAACTGACTTAAAAAAAAATGTTTATATTCAATCAAAGTTGGGTTGTACTTCGATCAAATAACTGAATGGATTTCTCAGAAAATGCAATCCATCTAGCTGTCAATGCATCCATCCATTCTCTCAGCAATCTAGTAGTGGCCCAGTGCAGTCAAAAAGAAATATAAATAATGCATGTCTACATGTCTTTAATGGATATCAACTGAGAATGACTTGAGTGAAACCACCACAAATCTATGAGCCTGAAGCCACCGATGAATAATTGTTGAATAAAGTGTTTGCTGTGCTTCACACTCTCTTCACATTAATACATGGAAAGCATGGCCATGACTCCATCCAATCCACCAGCTATTATTCCTCCGGACCAAACGCCCAGATGGACTGATCAGAAAAAAAAGAATAATAAAGAAAAAAAAAAAGATTTCCACAATGCCATAGCACTATGCACCATCATGCCACCCCACATGGCATTTACACCACCTTCACCCCATTGTCTCAAATGAACAGAAAATCCACAGAGAGAGAGACAGCGAAGGAAGAAAGAGCAGGAAAAGAGCGAGCCGGTGCCAAAAAAGAAGCCTAGAAAAAGTGAATAGACAGATCCATTTTTGTGTTTCGGTTAAACAATGATTTCATCACTGGACTAAAACACATAACTTTAAAAGCGAAATCAAATATTAAAAATGACAGGCGGTATAAGTATGGTGAGTGAGCCGGGGTCACGGAGGGAGGAGGCGCAGGCGGCTTGTCAGCCACTATCTGTCAGAGTGAATTAGAAACAATCAGGGGCGACTGAAAGGGAAGGTGATTGTTATTAAGCAGCGGGGCTGCGAGCAAGCTCCCCCAGATGTGGCCATGCATATAAAAGAACAGGAAGCCAGCAGTTTAATTCAGGAAGCGCTAGCGAAAACGGCCCGCACAACGGAGGAAGGGGGTGGGGGGTGAGAGCGGGAGAAAAAGACCTTTTGTTACTAATAAGCTGGAAGTTACTTTGATAACAGGCAAGGGTTAGGCATCGGAATAAAGGCAGCCCCCCTTCCTCAACGTCACGCGCACGAGCGCTCACTTGTTACATCCTCGATTTATATTTTCAGGAGGACAGGCCGCACCAGTCAGTCAATATCTGCGGGGAAATATAATGAGAGTGGAGAAATAAGAGGTGAAATGTAGATAAGTTGAACTTAACAAGGGTGAGGAGAAGAGACAGCCACAGCCATATATCAATTACCCAGCCGCGATCACACTCTGATGATGTGGGAGAGGGTTCGGGACGGACAACCCTTCCCCTGATGATCTCTCTCTCTCTCTCTCTCTCGCTCTCTCTCTCTCTCTCTCTTTTTTCCTGTCTCCCTCGCTCGCTCTCCACCACCAGCTCGGGGAAGCTCCTCAGATTGTCGTCAGGGGCAACAGGGGGAGAGAGGGCATGTGTACAATATGTTTTTCAAAGGGAGCGTAGACTCGATTGCAATGATAAGAATAGACACTGATCTGCTGTGCCACGACCTCAAAGGCACATCCACTCTTGACAGTCCAACCCTCCTGACACAAGGGGAAACACACACTCGCACAAGCCCTGACCCGAAGGGACCGAGGACTCACACACATGTGCACTGAGTGGCTTGAGCACATCAAACATGGCTACTTTCATGCAACTCTGACAACAGTGACACCAGGCTGTCAACTTCTCTGCTCAGAAATAAACAAAATGTAGGATTTTGAGATAAACTATTCACTCTGAGAGTTAGTGATCTTACAATGTGCTGTTAATATATGTATGCTTGCATCACCCTACGTGGCTGAGAGTCTCTAGAGAGAGAGCGGTTTTGTTTGTTCTCCCTAGCCTGTCAAGAGAGACTGCTAACTTCAGCAATGCAAATACTTCACCAGCTGAAAAATATATATATATATATTAAAATAAAAATGAAGAGAGAGTGTCATTTGAAAAGTCTCTCTTTCTTTAAATGACAGCAATGCTTTGATTTTCAGCTTTCTTTGTAGTGAGAGATATCCATGGAAATTATCCCTGCCTTCAGATTTTTTTTTTTTTTTTTTTTTTTTGTGAGTGTGTGTGTGTGATCCTGTAATAGCTATAACTGTTAAATAAAAGCCATGTTTTCCTCCGAGATAGAAAAGCAGCAGATTCAGAGACATGTCACCCCGTCTCTGTTTTTTAAGCATGATGTGAGAATCTGTGACTGGAGGGTTGTGGTGTTAAACATGCTATTGCTAAATATTACCTCAGGGAGTAACAAGTGTGTGTTTATATATATAACACCTGAGAGAAGGAGAGAAAGAGAGAGGGAGATGTACGAAGGAGTGTAGTGTGTTACAAAAACCCAGGCGCGACAGATACGGACTAACTGAAAAATGTTACAGAAGATGGAGAGAATGAAGAGAAAGAGATAATAGTTCATCTGAAAATACAATTCTGCAACTTCTACTCAACCACACACTGCGGAATGCAAAAGGGGAAATGTAGCAGAATTTCTGAACTGCTGTTTGCATAACAATTAAATTGGAAAGTGGAAAGTAGAAAGTGCAGACTTAACTGTCAGCCTAGAATAAAAAAAAAAAAAAAAAAAAAATGTATAATTCATGCTCCACAAATGGGTCCTTATGGCTAATGTGATCTACTTCAAGGCTTCTGAAGCTGTAGAAGCTGTAGAGAGCCACAGAAATTTGATTCGATTTGAGGATTTGACAAAGGATTTGAAAATCACACAAAAAGAATCCCATGAAGCTTTGGGAATGATCAATCAATCAATCAATCAATCTCACAATAGCATATTTTAATGTGCATATGTGCACACAAATTTAATATTTGATACCCAGCATAGGAAAAATCACTATAGCATCATTCGCAGTGCTTCATGGGAGTTGGCGGGTCTATAGGCAAAATTGTTGCAATTATGTAATTGGTGGAAACATTTTTTATTTGTTTTTTGCTAAATCGTGGGTTATGTTGTTTTTCACCAAGAATTACACTAATAATTATAATAAATAAGTTAAAATAAAGTTGATGTCTTCCAAAAAACCATAAATTGATTAGCAAACTCCTAGCTCACAACAGGTCTGTCTTCAAAGGTTATCATTTAAGTTATCATTAAAAACAATCCAAAAGCTGCATTCCATAAAATAGCTTTGTGTGAAGAACATACTGAAATGTACTGATTGTATTGAAATTCACTATTTACTGAAAATCTTGCTTGTCAGCTGTGGTCAATGTATGGAATCTATGGAACATGCTTATATAAATAACTTCTTTGTGCTCTACAGAAGAAAGAAAGACATACATTAAAAAGAAGAGAAAAAAGAGGGTGAGTCAATTTCTCATTTTGGGTTAAACTGTTCCTTTAAGGGAAAATAAGAAAGACTGAAAGATTGATAAAGTTACAATGAAGAGAGAAAGATGGTCCATGTAGTCCTGTCATCTCTTCTCCTCTCAGGACATGTCTTAGATTTCAGTGTGATTAGATAGTCAGGGATAGAGAGATGTTCTGAGGGAGTATTAGTAATTAATCACTACTGAAGCTGGGATTTC
The DNA here is from genome assembly GCF_003368295.1 of Carassius auratus. NCBI lineage: Eukaryota > Metazoa > Chordata > Actinopteri > Cypriniformes > Cyprinidae > Carassius > Carassius auratus. The sequence goes on from NC_039274.1 coordinate 24,523,339, forward strand.
CACTTTCACGGTCTCATCTACAAACACACACACACACACACACACACACACACTCCTTTAACCATTCAACAAAACACAAAAGAGCAGGAAAAAACACCAGAAAACAAAATAAATAGAAATAAAAATAGCAAAACAATACAACAAAAAAGCATTAAGCAGAGGCTTAAGAGGCAAACGGTTCGCTTTGTGCTATGTGCTAATTATTACCATGCTCATAATGGGCTCCGGTCTCCTCCATAGACGATGTCTTAACACCTATCATTACAGAATGAAAGGGTGACCATAAAAAAAAAAAAAAAAACGGCCTACGCTTATAGCTCTCTAACAACCCTTCACTATCTTTTTTTTTCTGGTTTTATTTATTTATTTATTTTTAATTTTTGTACTATGAATAAATTTAGTCTGTCCCCGACACGAAAATGTCAAATACCTAAAATACACCTAGACTAAATAGCATATTAATTTTTAATGCTCGTTCATCCTATGCTGCTATTCTCATATCTAGTATGTCTGCCAACAGCTGTTGCAGGCTCTCTCATAGGGGATTTATAATCTATCTAAAAGTGTGCTGGAGCATTGTTCAGGAGGAGGAGAAGACTTTTTATTCATAGGCTGCTTTTTCATAGGCTGCTATTTCCCCTTAAAAACGTTTAAAATATAAATCATTACTTTAAAGACCAGACTTGTAATTTTTTTATATATATTTTTTTTTTTTTACCCAAATATGCAATATGCAATAAATTGCATAAATATTTTAATCCCACTTTTCACCCAAGTGATTATTTCTCAGGCTGGTTATATTATTTAGAGTCAGTTTATGTATTCACTTTTCCTAAAAACCAGGCTTTTCATCATAGTATATGAGGTAAGCTGTCCCAATAAAATCTGCCTTTAATTAAGCAAAGAAACACAGTAAAATGATTTATTATAATTAAAAATAAACACATTTTTTAATTTGTAAACAGAATAGATTTATAACATTTAAAACATTAATAAAAACTTACCCTGACCTGACAAATATGGGTATAATTTATACTGAAAAACAAATAAACCTTTCAGCTAAAATCTATTATCATTTTATAGCTGACTCTGGTCTGAATTTCCGTGGAAACTGTAATACGCTTTTTCGGGATTCTTTGATCAACAGGGAGTTCAAACACATTTATGTGAAATACGGTGTCTTCAATGTCACTTTTGATCAAATTTCATGTATCATGAATAAAAATAAAAACACCTTACTTGAAAATTATTGTAGATCCTATGTCATATAGTTACTGTAATTTTGTAATATTATAATTTAGCTAATTTTTATAAAAAAAAATCAAATTATTTAGATTTCATGAAACAACTGAGATACAAACCACTGCTAGACTTTTATCTGAACATTTTCTAGTAACTAGTTCTACCTTTTGAATATCTTTTACAAGTATTGAGATCTTCTCTGAAAATTCATGATGGCCACATGTGAAACATGCCACTGAAAAGACTTGAACCAGATAGAAGAGCAAATTGGAGAAGCAATTGCTCTAAATTGAGCTTTTATATGTCATTCATGTGTTCGGCTTAAAGACACATCGCAGGAGAAGATTACAACTGTTCAGCACAAAACATGCCACTTCAGATGGACTGTCTGTTAGGGATCAGACTCTGGGATCAGTTAATCTCATCCTGACACTAATGATTTGAGACCAGCGGGTTAGTGAGCATGCTTCACGTCTTATCTAAGGACCGCTCAAGCACACAGATCTGGGATCAGCGGGCTGAATGTACGTCCCGTGTCTGGTCCAGTAATGGTGTCACATTACAACTACCGAAAGAAGGGGGGTGAGGTGAACGTTTGCTTACCTGATCACTCTAACTGCATACTGGTCCGGGGCCCGTCAGGTTGAAGAGTCCGTGACTCACCCCGCCACTGAGTCTGTACGGCAACAAGCGATGAGCCTTTACTCTGTCAGCAAGAAAGAAAGAGAGAGAGAGAGAGAGGATGTCAGGCCAAATGTAACAAATTCACTGAATCACAGCAGTGGCACAGAGGTCAAGGAAAAGCAACCAGAAAAAGGTTAAAGATGAAATCAAAGCCGTGTCTCAGAGCGCCGCTGAAAATCTATCCCAGCGAGGCAAGGCCACCGCTGACGCGCTCGGCAGACAAGAAGCTAAATACTGCACGCCACTCGGGGATCTTTCATTTTCAGCCGATCAATAAGGACTTATATTTATCAGGATTCCAAGCAGCTGCCACATCTGACAACCTCCACTTCATTTTCGCACTCCACCCTCCCTCCTTCTCGCTCTATCCATCCATCGTCCAGCCCGTCTTCTGTGGTCTCTTGCTAAATCGGGACCTATCGACCACCAAAGTGAAACGGGTGGTCACAGCCCTCACATACTTCCGCGTCCCCCTACTAATATCGGGTTAAGAAGCGTGTGTTTTGTCATTAGCCTGTTGGCTCGGGCCCATCTCCCTGCTCTCTTTGTTCCGCGGCACGCCATTGAAGCCTGCCAAGAAAATGGCGCCGTAAACCACGTACACTTCCCTGTGCGAGCGCGAAAATGCAGATATATTCAGGGAGGAAAGGGGAAGAGAGGAAACTCTCCAATTTAAATCATTCACAGAAGCAGAAGATTTGCTGAGAGGGCGAAGAAGGCCGAGTTAAAATAGCTCAATCTCTAATCATCTGTACGACAATATTTGCTGTGAGGCATTCTAAATAGATTATCGCTGGTCCATCTGCCTCATCACTGATTTATAAGGCGTTAAGCTGCTTTCCAAAGGCAAGGACTTCCTTTGCAGCTACAGTGGAAGGATTCTTGTTCGAATCAGGGCCAATGGCAGCTGAACAAGCCCACCGCTCGCAGTAAAGGAGTTTCTGCTTCCAGCAAGAGTGAGAGAGGGAGAGGAAATAAAAATAGGACGGCACTATCCGGTTTGGAGAAACCACATGAAGCAGTTTGAATTAAAAAAATGTCCGATTTTTTTCTTTTTATTATTATTATTATTGTTTTTACAAAGAGACAGGGAGGAGGGGAGGAAGTGAAACACACACACACACACACACACACACAAACATACACAAAACAAGAGACATCATTAACATATGAATGCTGTATGCAAATGGTTAGAAGAGAGCAGATGTTGGCGCATTTAATTGACCTATATGTGAATTGCATCCAAACCTTCTGAGTGTAAGTGAGTGTAACATTGGATGCCCGGCACTGGCTTCCTTACACAACACAAACATGGAGGAAATGAGGGGAGGGTGTGTGCTTGAGAGAGAGAGAGAGAGGTGATGGAAAGAAGAGAGATAGAGATGTGTAAAAGGAGGCAGAGACAGATGAAGACAAAGAAACCCGTGTCGGTAAACGGCACAAGCACAGAGATGCTCAAACGCATCGGCTGTCAGCTCCTCTTGTCTCTTATGGATGACATCACTGGGCCACACAGAAAATCAATCACGCTGTGGCCTTTGGGGAACATGAGCGCGTCGCTGACAGGTTATGAGCTGCCACCTGTGTTGTCTTCGGTTTATCCTCCTTAACTCTTACTTTAACTCCCTTACTATGCTGTCGCTCTTTTTTATCTAGAGACAATAAAAGGGGGGGGGGGTGGAGGGGGGAGTTGTAGGGGTGGAGACATAGCACTTCTGTTGCTAAGTTTTGCATGGGTGAACTATAAAAACCACAAATGCTAATTTAATCTGGGTTTTGCCCTTTCTTTCCCCCCTTTCTCCCTCCTGCTCAGGAATGTCATTAAATTGTATTAAACAGCCTTTTGTCCACAGGGCAAGGACCACCCGATATATGATAATACATGAATGCCCTGGTGCTACAGCCACTGAGCTGAGACGCTCTGCAGGCTGAGCAGTACACACATGAAGCGCTAGTCTGAGTACAGGAGTTTGAGAGAGAGAGAGGCTGGCTAACAAGTGTGACACATACTAATAGAAACATACCTAATAAATGACAAGCTTTCAGGGTCTGGCAAGCTGACATTTTCTCTGTGAGCGGGACAATTTCATATCTGCAGAGCAGGGGAGCAAATTGCATCACGTGGAGATTGATGGAAGATTAGCATAAAAATTAACACTTAAATTTCACTTTATTGTCAAGCCTTCTTTTGCTCTTTCTGCAAAACCAAAAATCAATTCCTCTTAAAAATCTGATTAGCTTTCATGATGCTTATTATCCTAGTCATGTTCCCGCGTTGCTGTCCAAGACTCCTGGACTATTTGTTAAAATAGAATTAAGAGGCTGATCAATCCATAGGTGTCTCTTATTTGCGCACAGCTTTTTACACACTTTATTTTTATCAGGCCCCTTTATTAGCAGTCGCTCATTAAATATGCTGATTAATGTGCCATACAGTGGATCAAATTTTTTACATTCAGATGGTTTATTACATACACGTTGAGCCCGGCTGAGGCAGCCGAAAGAAACAGCATTGAGTGTAAAAATAAAAATGCTTCATTATAGTTCCTTTAGCTGTAAATATAGCTCACATCTTTTCTTTCTTACTTCCATTTTAAGATTTTTATTGAGAATATTATATTATTTTGTATATGCTAATAGCTCTAGAATTTAAAATATTTACATTTCAGAAATAATAATAATAATAATAATAATAATAATAATAATAATAATAATAATAATAATAATAATAATGAGGAATATAATTATTATTAATTTATATAATATTTTAAGAAATCATCAAACTATGTAGCTTATTTACTCATGTTCAATAATAATATTAATAATAATGAAGATTATCATTAATCATTTGTACTATATGTACTATATGTATTTAATATTTTAGGAAAAGCATAACAATTAATAGTTTATATGATCTTCTTAGATACTTGAACACTTCAACAGGATATGATGTAATTAATAACAATAATAATAATAATAATTATTATTATTATTATTATTATTATTATTATTATTATTATTATTATTATTATTATTATTATTATTATTACTATGGCATAATTTTAGGAAAGGCATAAAAATATGTAGTTTATGTGCTCTTCTTATTCAGGTAAATAGATACATAAACAATACAACAAGATATGTTTTAATTGTGAATAATAATTACTAGTAGTAGAAGTAATGATAAGTATTAACTAACTATTATTAACTATTAATTATTAAATAATGTTATGATAAATGATTATAATAACATTCATAATTACAGCATATCCTGTTTTGAATTTGTTAAAGCCCAGTGGAATAAGTGCACCACCATTTCTCCCCTCAATTCCGGCATGTGTAAAGTCCCGGTATTCATGTTGACTCTCTCAGTGAGAGCTGTGAAAGTCATCATGCTTTTTCAAAAGCCTTCATACTGCTGTAGTGAAATATCTGTCAATACAGTCCTATTAAAATCACTGCACAAGTATGTGATGAGCAGCGTGCGCTCTGGGTGGCTTTCCAGGTGGAGAGAGAGGGGGGCTTCATTTGGTTTAAACAAATTCGATTTCATCGCATCCAGATGTCTTTAAGCGCAGTCCGTTCACCATGTACACACTCCAAGATCCACACAAAAATGTATACAAACATTTATTCATAACGGCATGCCTCTTCTCAGACTGAAGAGTTGTCTTGGTTCCTTTGACTCTGTTTCAGGGGTAAACTAAGTGTAATGTGAAGCAAAAACAGTGTAACGTGATTAGTAGGAGTGTGCCGCTTCTGTGACCGGGTTCCTTGTTCTCCAGCCAGGCGTCTAAACTGGGAACGTGTGCTGGTCGTGTGGCTCGCAAAAGCTGGTTGGGCTCAGTCCTTGAGGAGTGTCAAGAATGCTCTGACATCCTTGATGTACCATTCCCTGAAATCTTGGACTTGGATTGCAACAGCTCCTGCTATACAGAACTTAATTTAAACCAGTAACCCCCACAAACTCAGTCTCTTTGACTCTTTTTCTGTGACACTCTTTCTAGCCCTGCCTCCTCCCTATACTCCATTCTTATGTTAACTTGGATAATAGAAATGGGCCACCCGGCAGTGAACTTTAAAACTTAAGTCCATGCTGAAGGCAAATAATCCATTCCTCGCCATCCCCTGATGAAACTTAACTCACTTCAAACTTTATGTGTGGGCCGTCTATAGCTCTACCAACACATCTGCTGACTCCTTAAAGCATATTACTTTTCACACGGTTTAAAAATAATAAACGTGCACTTAGCCGAGCTGTTTTCTTGTCCTAATGCCACACAATGGTGGGGAATATTTCAAAAGTCTTTAAGTTCAGAGTAAACACTCCGTTCCTTTGTTGATTGTACAGCTATTTCGCCTTTCTCTCTCTCTCTCTCTCTCTCTCTCTCTCTGAGCATGTTGTGTTTTTACTCTAAACAATACACCCTTCCTTCTCATCTGAGCAACACACCTCACTGCCATTTAATAGGTTAAATCCCGTAGTATGGAGAGTCATATTTTAAACCGGTGGTTTATTTTTATGAGCGGGTGTAATTAACACAGCATGTCCTATCTCTTAATCATCGATGCCAAGGTCTCTATTTAAACAACTTTATTGTGAAATGTTTGCATTCTCAGCATTCGCCCAGGCCACACACAGATTATTATTTCATACTTCTCAGCGACGCTCTGAAACGTTTACGCTTGCCGATGGTTATTGTTTTTGATTACGGCTCTGTGGATGAATCGCTCTTGGGGAGGACTGAGTAAAAAACATGTTTACACAGGGACAAGTGTGAACCTGAAGGCCTCACTCAGACCAAACGAATGCTCACCACCTGATTTATGAAGCAAATATTAAACTATTTATATGCAAGCAGTCCGAGTTGTTTAATTTCTCTTTTTGAGGCCTTCACTTTGTTATTTTTCTCTCATGCATCCCAACAGCCCTTATTTGAACTCATATTATATTGCTTATTATTATTATTATTATTATTATTATTATTATTATTATTATTATTATTATTACTATTATTATTATTAATTGAAGTGGGCATGATGATGCCCATTTGATTTTAAACTAAAATACTGTGGGGGGTGGGGGGGTGGGGGGGGTAAGAAAACCAGCATCTTCATTTAATAATAAGATTCCTGAGCTTGTTTTGACAGTTCAACTAATCTTAAAAAAAGACCAAATTTATTCATAAATGACATTCAGATGGGATGTTTAACAAAAGTAACAAAAAATGTAGCTGCACTCCTTCTATGATGGATTTTTTTAATACAGCAGAAGCCCAACAAGTAGGAAACATCAGCAATTTATTTTTTATTTATATATATATATATATATATATATATATATATATATATATATATATATATATATATATATATATATATATAACAAGTTAAAACCAATACCAGGTGTATACAAAAAGTCTAAAAATCTTTTCAAGTACCCCCACTGGAATCTGATTAAGTACCCCCTGGGGTAGAAATACCCCTGGTGGGCTCCACATTGTTACGAGAGAAATGAAATATGGCCTTGAAGGCACGACACTGAGCCAGATCAGATGGCACAGCAGATGTGTTTTAACAATGCCTTCTCCTCAATGATGTGCCCTGTGCCACCACAAACATTTGAAGACTTTCATTGTTACGCAGGTGCTTTCACAGAGCGCCCGAGACAACAGAACTCCTGAGGCACGCGCCACCCCGACCACACCATTCACTCCCAATAAACCTCCCGCTCAAGTCTCCAGGGTGATGAGGTGGGAAGGCTGAGATGGACGTGACAATCTGTGAGCTAACCACACTTCGACATATGGTAAAGGTCCACAGGCCTCTGTCCGTCAAACTGCCTGCTCTGTTTCCCCACTGACACATGAGAGCATTGCACATACCAGCGGCAAGACTAACACTGGCATACACTATTAACCTAGTATAATGATATTTAATTGTGTTACACTTAAGATTTTCCCCTTTCCAATGAGATCTGTGATTCAGCCAGTGGGAATTACCTCAAGAGAAGCCCTGAATAATCAAAAACCATGACCTCAAAGCATGATTTCGCTCCATCGATTTGCCCGTTCAGACCAGCTCCAGGCCGTGCAGTGGCATGCAGATGGGACTTCAGAGGTCCGTCATCTTTTATTAAGAAAAGGAAATGATCTCACTTTAAAGACATTCCTCATAGCCACCACAGCCACAGCACAGACTCTCTGACACTCTCATTCAGTCCACATGCTGTAATACTTTCCACTACACTATGATCAGTACCTGTCCGCCTATAGCTGTCAGGAGACATACAGTAAAAAGCAAGCTAACCAATTCAGGTTAACATGAGAGAGAGCGATTCCATCCCTGCTTTTATTGTCAGGCTCTTACGACAGCGCACGGCAAATCAGCTCAGGGACCTGACCTTGGGTTAAATGGGGCACTGTGCCATTTCTTCATGACCTCAGGCTTGTTAAGTGAAGAGATAGGGAGTCTGGGAGCACGGGGGGAGGTCTCAGAGATTGAGACGCAGACATGGAGCTCCTCCATAAACCCGCAGAGACAGATCACATTAAAACGTCTCTCAGCAACACATCTGCACATGAACTACAAATCACAAATGGCCAGCGATAGAGCTATTGGGGGAACTGTAAATGTTTCAGGACAATCAAACCTCACTGACCCATCGCTATGGTCTTTTGGAGACTTTGATTTCTCTGACTGCATATGAAAGTGCTGGCCAAGCATCTGCTGTCTGAGCTGTGATCTAATACTAACTGATAACGTCTACATAATATGGGGATTTTATCACAGATATCAGTGGATTGGTTTACATTACAAAGTATGAAAAATATTCATCATAACCACAATATTAGTCATACGATTTCAAATGACTAATCTCCAACACCATAGTATCATTCTTATTCTTGCCATATTTGCTACACTTGTGCACTTGAAGGGTTGGGCTAATGGAATTTTATAAAACTGTGAATGTTATAAAATTTTGAAATTTTACTTCCATTTCACATGACATGATCCTGATTTTAATTTGGTACCACAAAATATCATCATCAACATCATCATCATCATCATCATCATCAGTGTTGAAAACAGCTGTGCTGCTTTGTATTTTTATGCAAACTGATGCATTTATTCATGAATATAAAGTTCAAAAGAACAGCATTTATTTGAAATAGAAATATTTTTTAATTTCATTATAAAATATATTATACATGTCTTCACTGTCACCTATGATAAATCCTTGATGGATAGAAGTATTCATTTCATGAAAGTATAACTTAAAAAAAGGATTTTGTTTTCATCTCGTTGCCAGTTATACAGCTGAAGAGAGGAAAAGGAACAGGGGAACAGGAAATGTCACAAGCCGAATTCAGACTCATGCTGCCTGCATGCACACATTGGTTCAGTGCACATGTACCTATCGCTAGGCCAACTGGCATTGCTCTACTATTTTACCCCACATTCCCTCTATTATCTAAGTGATCAAGCCAGTGTACGTGACAGTCCCTCACCTCAGTCCAGGAGAAGCAGATCGAAGTGCTTACCTGCCTGCTGCCGACTAGGCACTTTATACACCAGGACAACAAACTGAAACCAAAACCACATTGACAAGAAAACTCAGTGGTGTTAAGTTCACACACTGATTTTTGTGTGTCTAACAACAAAGAGCAAAGTATCAGCTGGTTAAATGGAAAAAAGGCACATGTCCAGGTCTCACTAAGCGACAGACCAATGCATAAGCCAGTCTTTGAGTCACTTGCTTGTGTGCCCTGTCGATTGCACCTGGACCCAACATATTATTCAAACATTCTCAATATTTAATCACCAGCCCAGACCACTAGACCAGCACACATACAGTACACTCCCAAACAAACTGTCCAAAACAGAAGGGTTTCGTAACCACTCTCCCTCGCATAAACACACACAGGTGTACACTTGTGAGAAACACTCCCTCAAACTGCTCGCTTTCTCATTGTCTTCTGTTGAGCGACCTACAACTCACACACATACACGCACACACACACAAACGGTTTATGAGTAGGCCATCCAAGCATCATATAACATGCCACACACATGAAACCAATTAAACATTATCACACTTCCTGTGACAAAACATTCATTAAAACTGCACACACACACACACACACTCGCAAACACACAGACGAGTACGCACTTCACATGCCAACCCAACCCACGGCAGTTCTGTCTGACCTTGTGCTGCCATATTCATTACATCATTAAGTTACCTCTTCATTAACTTTTCATTATTTATGGGGGCTTTTGGGGAGGGGGACCTTTATCAAATACTATCTTTTGTTGAGCTCAAAATGTTGAGGCAGACCCCCTCGAGAAATCGTCTGCCATGCCTCACCACCAACAGGAGTATCAGCCTTGAACTCTGTCATTTCAGAGCGTAAATCCAGCTCCCCAGACCAGGGACAAACACAAACGCGCAACAGAGATGGAAAAGCGTTGCGCAGAAGTATTCCCTTTAAGATTACAGGCACAAACACAGGCCAAAATGAACTGCTTAACTTCTTTAATAAGCCGCGAAACTCGAATTAAAGATGAGTTTGGTATGTTTGTTTTCAAATTGCAACAGTTTCTGTATTTCGGCTCCATTGTGTCGGCGATGTTTTGGAAAAAGAAATCAATAGACAATGCCATTTGAGTCATGCAAACATCGCTGACTACAGATAAACATATTTGTGTTCCCTACCCTTACACGAGCACCATTTGGTTCCCAAGGCGTATCGCGCTAGCTGTCATTAGCGAACCATCGGCCCCACCACCGCCGCAGATTGCCTTTTTAAAAAAGTCTGGCTGGCGACCATTTCACATCGTTGGCCAATTATAAATGGCAAATCACAATCAAGCCGATTTTTCCCTTGCCCCCCAGAAACACTCTACTCTGGCCTGGCTCCATGGCTGCTCTTGAATAATAGGGTGATAGCCCTTTGTGTGACAGCCTGCACAGGCATCGGGTATTTTACACATTCATGTGATGGATCCTGGGCTCAAACGGCGCGTCGGCTCAGCCAAGTCTCTAGCCTTTTGCAGAACACACATCCGAATGCTAATAAATGGCTTCCTTGCCCAACATACCCCCATGCAATGAAATAGGTAACAGCAATAAATCCCACAGAAGTTTGAGGAGCCCCACGAAAAAAAGAATAAAAAAAGATGATTTTAGATCAATGTTGTAGAGGGATCGGAGACAGTGGAGGAAGCTGTTAAAGTGTATTGGGGCCCGAGCATTAGGCTTTGACTGATAGAGCCCTCACTGACTTCCAGTATCGTGGCCGTACAGTGCCAAGCTCTCTCTCCATCCACACTCCATCCCATGATCTTCCCCCAATTACAGAGAGCTAATTCATCCAGAGCCTAAAATCCCACCCCAAAAACAAGAGGGGAGACTCTCCAGAGACCCTCTAATAATATAACTTAAAACATGCTGAGTGAGAGCATTATGCGCAAAATGGAAATCAAAAAAGAAAAACAGTGTAATTTAAACTGGGGCAAGGCTGGAATGGGTTTAGCTTACAAATGGTAAATTCTCTGTCTTTTTATCTCTCTGTCACTCACTCACCCTCTCAGTAACACTAGCACCATGAACGAACACATTAGCCATAGAGGGGGTCTGAAGGATGGAATAGGAGCCCAGCTGTTGCCTGTGAAAGAGTTGAGGAGCAGGTTGGGACGAAGCAGTTCTGAGAGTCACAGTTTGTGTGGCTCACAGCTATTAAACACTGTAATGTTGTTTAAAGTCAAGGAAATACATTTGAAAAGAAAGGAGTATCCCCAGTTTTTTTCTTCTCCTTTTGGCTGATAGCTTTAATCTGAATACCGCTTCCATAATTAGAACACTTTAAATAATATTTTACAAACTAAGCATCCTCATATTTTAGTTTTCCTACTTAGAAGGAGGTCAAAAGATTTCCCCTACACAGATTTCACAATCGTTTGGTCTCCACACAAAATCTCCACATTGACCAACAGAAAACTGCTTGATTTGAAAGTACTTTTATGTGAGCTGTGCTTCATACATTGTTATACTATTGGCCAGGAAAATTTCACTGAATATGTTGGTAATGTACTGTAGGTACACCTTAATATTGAAATATACATCTAATATACATTAAGTAAATTTTTCAGACTGAGTCTGATTGGTGCACGGAGAATTTTAACAGCAACCTGCTTTACTTATTTGCACAGGACAAAACTCTATTCTCCCCACCCACTAAAAAACAGCCCGCATAATGATACATAAAGACTTGCAAAAAGCTAAACTAGTATCATATTCAAACTCATAGAGTGAGACAATATAAAAAAAGTCATATCTGAACAAATGTTTACATTTTGAATAGCTTCTGTCCTCAAAAACAATTACACTGAGAAACAATCGAGTCCAGCGTAACTGAACTGTTGATCTGTTAATCATAAGCATTTAGGTAGAGTGACAAGCCGCTGTTTATTATATCTACCCTACCATCAGAAATGAATAGTCCAGACCATTTTAGGCCAAGAATAATGGATTAAAAAGAGTCAATCTCTCACTAACACACTCATGCAAAAGCCCTTTTCACTCTGCTTGACGTTATGCCCTACGACTATGTTTTCCGAGCTGCTGGCTTGCTGAGTAGAGGTGTGCTGATATATTCTAATCAGTTATTTAGCCCGTCTGATCCAGTGGTTTGTGTGCCTGTTTGTCGTTTTATCATCAAATTGCCCAGTAGAACAGAATGTCACTGCCCTCCCTCAGAATGCCTGCGCCCCTCACTCCGATTTTTCCTCAGCAGGCTGAATGATTATCCGTTGTCATGATTTTTCTTCCTCTCCCCATCATTCTTAGTTTATTTCATCCGTATGAGTTTCTGAATTTTTTTTGTGGTGCTGTAGCTTTAGGACATTAAATCAAGTGTTAATTCCAAATAAGCAGGTGCAAATGACAAGCAGAGAATGTAAAGCATGTGTGTGCGTGCGTGTGTGTCAACCACAAACCGTCCCACGGTACGCCTTCTCTCTACACTTCATCTACAGCATTATAAAGTCACATGAGGATTACTCATCTGCTCGTTTCCTTTTCCATCTACCTTTCTCCTCCTCTCCTTCTCCATGTCTGCAGAGTGCTCAGTCATATTCCGAGACATAATCCAAGTGAATATTGAGGAGTGGTGGCGGAGTTCAGATTGGATCTGTGTAGCGCTGACAGACTACATCATCCGGGAGGGCCTCTGAGCCCCAGTGAAATAGTTGTGTCTGCCGCACAATATTATTGTCATGCTCCTCAATGTCCCCCACCCCCTCCTTTACAAGCAGATGCACTGAAATTCCACACAAACATCCAGACCCATGTACTGTGTGAATTTACTACACACACACACACATACATATATATATATATATATATATATATATATATATATATATATATATATATATATATATATATATATATATATATATAGTTAAATAATAATAGTGATATTTTCTTTATTCTTTATAAGTCACTTCATATTTAATCTCAAGCATACCCTTCACACCGTTTGTTCTTTGGTAAAATAGCAAAAAAAAAAATATATATATATATATGTGTGTGTGTGTGTGTGTGTGTGTGTGTGTGTGTGTGACAGAAAAGATGCCAAAACAGCTGTGGTATTATATATATATATATATATATATATATATATATATATATATAAATCATGCTGAAACAATAACTATTCAGATGGAGTATCATCCATTCAATATTTGTTCAGATTATCAGTTTTTAACATTAAATATTTTATTATAGCTTTTTTATATTTGAATTTAAAAATAAAAGGTATAAAATGTCTGAAAAAATATAGAAAAGACAAAACGTGTGAAAAGAACATAAATGAAAAGAAAAGAACCTCATGACTCAAGTCAAAAACCACAGTGTGTTAAGACCAATAAAAGCTCTGTGTCTGTTACCCGAGTACAAATGTTCACTTTGGCTTACGGAGTTTCCATTTCCTCTTTGAGTCAGTTTGATCAGTTAATAACTTTAGATCACTTCAACTCTCTAGCGCCTGTTCCCCCACTTTGAATCCCCTAAAGGTGGAACTATTGAAATGATACGGAGTCACTTTGAAGGGAGCTGGAATGCTGAAGTGGGTGTTACTCCGATGTACATGATCACTCATGAGCGAGTGCTGAATATGTATGCATGGGGATAAATGATGTCATATCACATTAGTATAGAAACGAGGGACAAGAGAGGAAAGAGAGATGGATGGATGAAAAGAATAAAGCAAAAGGAAAGAGGAAGGGGGACTGTAGGGAGTGTGGCAGGGGCTCTTGGGAAAGGGGACAGTGTGTCATATGAGCTTCAGAGTGAGAGGCCTTTATCAAGCGAGGCATGAGACTCTCCCGCTCAAATATGGCAACCACCTGCTCACCATTGCTCTGCGTCTGCAAAGAATTAATTTGTAGTTTGGGGTAATTGTAACAAAAATACAAAATCTGGTCGCGTCACATTCATTTCTCTCCGCCCGGCAGCATTTAATTTGAAACAGGTCTTTTCAGAGGAGGCTTGTTCTTTTCTGGAGGGACTGCGGCAGGTTATTTGGCCGGGAGGGACAGCCGACAAGCGCTTATATACTGTTCGGGTCGCCTCATCCCACTCCGGCTTCACATTCTACATATCGCAGATGAATGCAGAGAGCTGTGCCTACGTTGCATCTGCGTGCAAATCAGGACGCACTTTAAGGAAGCAACTGGCCTATTGAACAGTTGTCCAATACAATTACCGCTTCTGTGTGCGTGTGTGTGTGTTTGTTTGTATTTCATTGTGTGCTATTCCCAGAGAATAAGCATCATCATGTCTCTCTATATGATTGAAGGTGTTGACGTGGTGCAGTGTGTGCGCATGCATTGGGAAAACCAACTGAATATTTCATCATGCATAAGCGTGTGTGCGTGTGATTGAGTGTGTGTATATCTCCTGATTGAGATTGGATTGACTGGCTGGGAGGGAACAGATGTCAGCATGTGTTGACTGCCAGCAAGACTGAACAAAGCCAATCGCATCGTCTCCCTGTCCAAGAGCACTAAAACAAGGGACCTGCAGAACCATGCTCTGATATTAGCTGTCAACAAAACATACAACAGCACACATGTGCTCACACATAAAAAAAGCAGCATCTAAACTTTTCCATTTTTCAGAAATGGATTTGGAAATGCAATCAATTGTCATTGTTCGTGAGACCAAGCTCACAGTGCACAGAATTTGTTACTATTACCCGTGTTGTTATTTACTACATAGTACTCATGTGTGACCGCATGATTAATTAACATAGAACCTTGAATTGCGTTAAGACCCAAACTGGTAATTTATGGCCCTATCTCATACACACATGGTCAAAACAAAGCGTTCAACTGGTTATGGAAAATATGAGTCATTCAATGAGGCATATTCATAAGATATATGAGACAGAAGTTATGAGAGGACTCCACAAGGACAACGTTCTGCTCACTGATGCAAATGGTTAATATTAACACACGTGCAAATACCGTAATTACGTGCTATTTTTATGGAGATGCAGAAAATCACATGACATCAACTGTCATAAAACTTTGTGAGATATCAAGTCAATGTCAGTGAAACATTTCAAATCGGGTGAGCACAAAAAGGAAAGAAAAACTGAATGACTCTTGCTTGGTACTAATGTGTGTTGACAGCTTATGTGGTATTTTTACTCTTTCAGGTAAAGCTCTTAATGACAGCTCTTACAAGGTTGTGCGAGTTTCTTCTTGGTCAGGTTTTTGAATGGTTCTCATTGTATCAATAATGACACCTCTTCTTCTGCATCAGAAGACACGCACACATAAATATACCCACACTGTGAGAGAGAGAGAGAGAGAGAGAGAGAGAGAGAGAGAGCTTTTCTGATGGGAAGAAAAATTAAATGACGGTAAACACCGGCTTAGTTTAGGGTAAGATGTTTTTTGTCTCTTAGACTTCATAGTTACTGCTTCACGAGGTCATGTGAGTAACATTTGGAAGGATGCATTACGGAACTATTAGCTTGACATCCAACACCAGAGACACATGCAGGGGCAAAGAGGTGATGGAGAGAAAGAAGAGTGTGGAGAGAAATGGGACAGAAAGTGAGGTGTGATGCGCCATGACAAGAAAATATCATGGGATTTGTGTGCATGGAAGTGTGCATGACAATTTGTCATGCCCCTCCTCTCTCCTTATCTTCTTATCGCCTTTATTTTTTTTTATTTTTGATCAGTCAGCCTGTCTTGTTGCTGAGAGGACAGCAGAGGTTAAGTGGTAAAGTAGGTGTCCAAGGTGCACATGTTGGGATTGGCGAATTAAAGAAAGCCCCTGTTAGGGGGGCTGTTGTATCGACTGTTGTGTCTCCAATCGAGCATGTTCAGAATGACATGCTGAAAGAAGTGCGGGAAGAACTGGAACATGAAAAAAATGAGAGACAGAGGAGGAGACATAAGAAAGAGAAAGAAAAGCATACCAGATGCCTCGGATGACAGATTGCTGGAGTGCAACCCCATTTCTAAGACGGCTTGTTAGAGGATGGGTAACTGTTTGCAGGGGTGAGAAATATTATGGTTGAGACCACAGGCGATGGATTTGGGGTTTTACGGAGTTCCCAAAGCGGCTTGGCCATTGTGGCAAACGTGAACGCAGCCCAGTCGCACACATGCGTTCCAACTCTAGTGACCTCTTAACTTCACCACATTATAAACCGCACTCCTTCTCCCTCAAGGCTTTTACAGCCTGCTAAGGGTGCATAACCCTGGGGTTAAAGAGCAATCTGTAACTAATTAGCCATTTGACTGCCAGTGCTGGCTGCTGAACAGGAAGATTTAAGTGGAGTGAGGTAGGACAGTGGTGAAGGGGAAACAGCAGCAGGTGGAAAGAGTCGGGACGTGGGATTTGATTTGGGTCTAGATTATTTCAACCACAGAACCTGGTTACAAAGGCATCGGCCGTCGTTTATGGGCCTCCTGGTGTGGTCCCTCAGTAATGACTGCCAGACCTAGAGCAGACAAGCTTTTTAGAGTTCACAAGTGTCTGAAGCATTCAGTACGTTTACATGCACAGCTATAATGGAGCTACAGTGGGTTTTTGTGTAGTCAAGTTACAGTCTTCGGTCTATCCGTGTATGCATGACACATTTCAAATGTGAATATGTGAAGGATTAAATTCGAGGCAAGACCAATTGTAGTTCAATGCTGGATGAAGTTAAGCTAAAAATCACATGATCAAGGTCTGTTAGGCAGACTTCACAAAAACACAGACTACTGTATTAATCACACAGAAATCAGAGCTCATAATTGTTAAACAAAATATGATAATTCAACGTATCTTTAGTGATGTATTACAGACTTCTTCAGTCATTTAGTGAATTTAAACACGGCCCTTTCTTATGATCAGCTGCATTTTCACTTGAATGCGCTTTACAGATCAGAAGAAAACATTTGTCAATTAAAGTGCACATTGGTGTACTTGTAAAAAAAAAAAAAAAAAAAAAAACACACAAAAAAAGAAACATAATGAGCAGGACAAAGAAGAACAGATTAAAAAAGCCTATCTGCTGCTCATTTGAATAAATGCATGATCTGCCCAAATTACTGATGTCCGGTTGGACTACAATACTTACATGACATTATAAAGAGACAAATTACTTCTTTGGTACAACCTAAATCATACTCTTAAAATGCATGCAAATATGCCGACTAGAAAAATAAAAAGAGATGGAAAGAGGGACAGATAAAGAGGAGACAAATGAAGAATTCGGTGAGAAACAGGAAGAATGGGCAAAAGAGATATATGGAAAGCAAGGCATGACGGAAAAAGGATATTTGTGTGGGATGGAAAAACAAAGAGATTAAGAAAAAGGGAAAGTAGGTATTGTTAGGCATAAGAGAGAGATGAATATAGATGGAAGGAGAAGGGAGAGAGAAGCGCAAAGCAGGCCTTGCTGGGGCCGGGCCCCTGCCCTACATCCATCAGCTTATCTGTGGAGGGATCAGGGCTGTGCAATGAGCCGTGGGCTCCCTTACACATGTTGACACTCCTCAAAATAAGATCCATTTACCTCCAGCCGGCCGTTCCAGCTGCAAGCACACCCCTCACTGGAGGTTAAGACATCCCCCTTCACCACCAACCCCCACCCCATTTCTCAGATGGTCTCTGCAGCCAGGTTATCTATGTTAGGTGAGATAAAGAAAACTGAGGGAAAGTGTGGGGCACAAAAATCACCCCCCACCCCCACCCCCCACCTCATTTGAACTACCTTCCAGAAAAAGAGGAATACCATGATTCCATCTATGCAGGCGTTTCGGCCCTATCTACTCGGAATATAATGAGAGCAGAATTAGCTCTGGACTGTTTCATTTTGCGTACAAATTCAGGGCTGATTACTTTCATTTTAATAGATCTATCAGCCTTTTATTTTTCCTCATCACGTTGCAAATTTGGGTCTTCTTGTCCACTGTCCAGCCACTTTCACACCACCCTAAATGACTAATGATGCATTTAACTGGAGAATTAGCAGCAGAGTGGAGAGAGCGAGTGAGTGAGAGAGAGAGAGAGAGAGAGATGGCAAAAGACAGAGAGAGAGAGGCATGTATTAACGCAACGCCATACCTCCATGAAAATGGGATGCCTAAGGAAAACAAAAGAACAAATTAGAGAAAGAAAGTGAGAGAGTTGTTGGGCGAACGGTAATGCGTCAGATAATGAGACATTTCTTTTACCCACCAGCCCTGTGTGTGTGTGCGGTGCCACGATGATATGCCTGTTTTCCCCAGGCCCCCATTATCAGTGCACTTGAACCCAGGCTAACAATGAGTTCATAGAGACTGAGATGTGCCGAGCCCTTAATTGTATGTATTTAGTCACGCAAACAGAGGCAATAGCCTGAGAATGGCTAGTTAGCCAATGACATCATTTGAGCTTCGGAGGCGACTCAATGGACCCGTAGCAAATATGCACAGTGGCAAACGTCTATCCATCGCCGCTATGGAGGAGGAGCAGTGTGGTGTCTCTCTAGATCAATGTGGTCCTGATGGTCGTGTCTTGAGATTTACCACACAGATTTGCTTTAAGGTCTCAGATGTCTCCCAAGTGACTTTCTACCTCAATTCTTAACCGTCTCTGTCTTCTGGCTTTTTTAAGCACTTGCTTCATTCTGTTGTGTGTGGTGGTGTATAGAGTGCGTGATCTGTCAATCAATGGCTCTAGTCAGTGGCGGCGGTATGGAACCGCTGATCGCATCATGATGTTAGTGTGCCTGACTTGCTCTGCACAAAGGAAAAGGAGCATGAGGCTTCTCAAGCAGAGATGTCAGCACTCGAAAAATCAATCACCATCTGGGCTCTTCTCTTCCCAGACTAGAGAGAGGTAGAGAGATAATGATACAAGAAAGAGAAAAAAAAAATGGAGGAAAAAAGAAATGGAAAGGACCAGCTGAGAGGTGCAACATTGTGGCAATGTTGTGGCAATGTGGCAATCCACCCATTAGGCATTGTGAGAACAACGCCCATTAGTCGCAAGCAAGGTCGCACAAAGCAAACACAGATTAGCCGAAAGAAAGCAGCGATTCGTCTGCCAGACTCACACCTTGTGACACGGGGGTCATCGAGTTTACCACAGAATTTTTTTTGTGACTCCTTTTACGTTGTTTTCCCTTTTTTGCACATTTCTTTCCCATCTGCTATGCAGCTACACTCCTTTATCACACGCTTTTAAATGTAAACTCCTCTCTCTTCCCTTATAAACACAAAGATAAATACTTTACGCAGACGGCGCCTCTTTTAAAGACCCCTACAGGTGGCTCTGTGTTCGCAGAGGGGTGTTGGAACAGCAGCGTGATTTTTGCAGCAGCGTTGCCTCTTTTCAGTCGCACAGCTGTGTGAAAAATACCAGTCAGAAATGGTGCTGAGGCAGCAAAAGCATTTAATACTCAACAAACAGTTATCTAAGCCCATGTCCAATAACCAGACACCACTGTAATGTGACCTACATACTAAGTGAATAAGAATTTTTACATCAGGGAGGGGCTGAGGAGAACAGCACAGAGCAGAGCTCATTCAGCTGACAGTAATTAAATAGCAAGTATTCCTTTTCACTGCCCTTTTGCCTCTCTCCCAGCTAAGAAAGTATAATGTAACCGGACATATTGTGCCCATCTCTGTATTCTTTTTTCCTCTCTCTGCCGCTTTCTTACTACTTCTCTCTCTGTCTCTCAGCTCTCTGTCTCCTGCTTAACCTCAGCCAGATTTCATTAAATACTGGAGTTTGGTTGTTTATTTGATCTCTTGCTTTGTGATGGTATATTCTAGATAGTTGCACAGGTGCAGGTAACTTTCTGATTGTTTGGTGATCTCACCTCATTTAGACTTTCTAGAAATTCAATGTAAATACAGACACATGCATGTACGCTCTCTCTCCCGGGAAGACGGGTGGCAGACTGAAACCTTAGACCTGCTGTAAAATCAGGTAGGCCCTTTGCAGACAGGCCACTAAAAGATGATGAAAAAGGGGAAATGAATGTACGGCAGAGAGCGGGCTCCCAGGAACAAAGCCGGTGTCCATATTAATGCTCGGCGCACTCTTGAAAGCCGGTGAGGCAGGAGCAAAGAGCACAGTCAGGGAAAAGAAAGTTTTACCCCCAATTAAATGAACGAGAAGTCACTGGGTTGTAAACTTTCAGTCAGGGTGAATCATCGCAAAAGATTCTTCCAAACAATGACTCTCATAACTGCTCTTTAACATTTTACGTCCGATGCTTTTGAAATTGTATTTAGTTTTGGTGGGTGACGGGGGTGGGGAGAGGAATAACACACAGGCTATATCGGACTCGAGTTCAAAGACTAAGAGTCAAACATCTCCAAATACAGCACTGAGTGATGCAAATGATGCGTTTAGCACAAGGCATAACATGTTCCCATTTGGAAAGACTGGGGATTATATAAATAGCTGAGCATGAGTCAGACAGCCAGTCCCTATTCTGAAAACAGATTTTGTTTTCATTAAACAACAGCGCATAAAAACTTTGAGGCAGAAAGGGAAGGGAAAATGAACCAAAAACTACTATGGATCAATTACTGCATTTCAGGAGTGGTTCAACTGAATTCTTGTCAATTGCTGCCACACTTTTGGCTGGTTGTAGGTGCACCCGTTCAAATTCGTCTGGTCGCGCTGCCTTCAACCACATTCACAGGCGCATTCAAAGGTGTGCACGAAAAAAAGACAAAGAGTCAGACCGACAACAAACACATTGGAAACATACAAAAAAGACGAAGGAAATAAACGTGCGATGCAAACACCAGATCAAGTCTCAGCATTCAAATGGGGATTAAGCTTAATCTTTAAGTAAACCCAAAAGTTGCCCATGAAGGAGGATGGGAAGAAGGGAGGCCCGGGAAGCACAACAATTCGCTTTTGCAGCAGTCTGAGGAACTTCGATGCTAAATGTGTACGAAGGAGGAGACAAAACACTGTAAAAGCGGCATGAGATTTCCTCCACGGCATGTTTGCACGCACCTTCATTCTGTTAATTCCATTACAGACACTCCTGTGTTTCCTGCTTATCTTCCCTTTCCGTCTTTTTTACAGTGTGGTATTACAGCGTAGCCTCACATTTCTGTAAAGCCCGCATAAATATAGAGAGGATGGAGGTGATGAGGAGAGGGAAAAGCATCACATTATTTATCCTTCTCCTTTTCAGATTCGCTCTCCGATCACTTTGTCAATGACCGCTGTTTCTTCACCCCACTGCTATCTTTAAGCCCCCACTGATTTTAAGCTTCCATGTAGAAACCAGTCTCCATTGAGAAGAAGTCCTTTGTAAACTTAAATACACCCCAATGTGTCCCTCAACAAAAGCTTCTCCAATTCCTTTCTGTCTGGCCTTTTTTAATTCCTTAAGTTTAGGTGGTCTGTGGGTGGTAGATTTTTTTTTTCTCTCTCTCTCTCTCTCACTTTTTTTTTTTTTTTTTAATCAAGCATTAGCACTGCTCCCCATTCAGCTCCACAGCGACTATAAAAATTCATCAGGATTAAAATGACCTCACAAGCAAAATTAAAGTTCCTATAGTACACAATGGGGGCTGTATCTTTTTTAACATGTCCTCAGGGCCTTGGGAACAGAATTGTTTCCTGACAAAGTGCTCTCACATTGACAATGGGCACCTTTCAGGCCTTCTACACCGGCTGCCTTTAGAGAGCAGGAGAGGGACTTATTTCACATATCAATCAAAGAGAGGATGAAAAAATGGAGTGAGAGAGAGAGAGGGAGTGAGAGAAAGACCCTCGTCTAGTGCAAGTGGTGCTTCAAAATGTGAACAGATCAAAATAGGTTATATGCTGCTTTTATGGGGGTCATTGACGGATGTTTAGAGGTGGACGGAGGGTGAGAGCGAGATTCCTGTGGGAAGGGAATCATAGAGAGTAAAAGACTTGATATCTGATGCCCAACCAAGTATGTCTGTGAGTGAAAGTGTGTGTGTGTGTGTGAGAGAGAGAGAGAGAGAAAGAGAAAGTGAGAGAGAGAGAGAGAGAGAGAGAGAGAGAGTTTGAATGTGGAGGAAGTGTACTGTATCAAACCACAGTGGTTTCACTTGATATTCTCAAAAAAGCACAACCATCTTAAGAGTACAGTGTCACACATACATGCTCCTATTACACTGGCCAACCCATATAAAGGCCTCAGCGTCTGCGCCGTGTGCCACCCACAGCGTCTTCCGTGTGGCTCTGTCACTAATCACACTTGAAATGAATTGGGTGCCAGCAGTGGTAATTCCACATTGTATTTGAGCACCTCAGCCCAGATCTGAGGGACACATATAAATTTAGTATTCCTGGACAGGTGGATTAATGAGGCTCCTTAAAGGCCTTCTTTATAGGTCAGTGCCTGCACCACACTGCCACGCCAGCCTAATCCCCCCAAAATCACCTCCTCTACCGCCCAATTCATTAAAGCACAGAAAGGGATGGAGGGGGGGGGGGAGTGGACTGTGGAAAGGGCTGAGAAAATATATCTAAAGGGTATATACATGAGAGGACTTGGAAGCAATGGTTTACTCGTAATGTGAAGAGCTGTGATTTGAGAGAACCTACACAAGTAGATGGTAATACAAAGTGTAGGTGTTCTTTGCTACAAAGTACTCAGTTTCAATGACATTTCCAATGCCTTCTTTACATTTAATAATACAGAATGTATTCACTTTGTATGCATATTCCATGGCTAAAAAGAAATATAAACAATTTAGTCTGTGTCATCAGTTCAGTTGATGTGGTTTTAGAATTGGGGCAGGGCTTTTTTGACAGAGCTTTGATAGGATATCATATTAAACCTGATTAGATCATAGTAATAGCTTTAGGGTTATTATGATAGATGCTAGCCTTAGGACCTGACTGTTTTCTTAATATTTCTTCTTGTGTGCAGAGCTTGAATTAATCTTTTTCTTAAGTGGGTACAAACAGCTGAGCATGGAAAACTCTCTGTACACCTGAGAAACAGAGGCTGGAGTGTATAAATGTGTGTGCACAAGTCGGAAAGTCGTGGCTTAGTGGTTAGAGAGTTTGACTCCTAACCCTAAGGTTGTGGGTTCAAGTCTCAGGGTGGCAATACTATGACTTATGTGCCCTTGAGCAAGGCACCGAACCCACCACTGCTCCCCGGGCGCTGCAGCATAAATGGCTGCCCACTGCTCTGGGTGTGTGTTCATGGTGTGTGTGTGCACTTTGGATGGGTTTAATCAGTGGTCTCAAACTAAATTCCTGGAGGGCCACAGCTCTGCAGAGTTGAGTTTAGCTCCAATCAGCTTCAACTCACACCTGCTTGGAAGTTTCTAGTAATCCTGAAGAGTTTGATTAGCTGGATCAGGTGTGTTTGATTAGGGTTGGAGATAAACTGTGCAGACCTGTGACACTCCAGGAATTGAGTTTGAGAACAGTGGGTTAAATGCAGAGCTCGAATGCTGATTATGGGCTGTATGTCATGTCACTTTCAAACACGTTATCATATAAATTGTGTCTTGTATGTTATTCGTAAAGAATATATATATATATATATATATATATATATATATATATATATATATATATATATATACGGTACATACATTGATTAAATTTGTATATTTTATGTTATATATTTAATTTGAATACTTGATTTGTATATGAATATGTAGACATCAGCTTCCAAACCCATCCTGATTGTAAGTGTATTGCTGCTGGGTCATGCTGTCCTTTCAGATCCTGTCATCCAAGTCCCAACCCTGGTCTCAATCTCCCCTCTGACTTCACCCACTATCATTCCACTCTCATTTTTCATACATAAAACGCAGTGTTCATCAGAGGTGTACTGTACCTTCTCTCTTGTGTGCATGGTCGTCTTGCATTAGCTCAGGGTTGGGTGACATCTATCTTGCATGCACACCTTGAGGGCATCTCTTAAATGGCGGAATTTGGTCATTATGTGACATTAAACTCATTAGAAAACACTCTTTAGAGGCTGAGAGATAAAATTGATTTACAGCTGCCATTTCAACCACTGCTCTGCCGATCAATTGTTAAACTATCCTTTTTATGGCCTGCAATGCCGCATCTCGCGCTGTAAGCTCCTCTCCACCCATCCCTCTGCTGTCTGCATGCCAGGTGTGTGTGTTTACGTGAGTGTGTGTGTGTGTGTGTGTGGTTCCGTGAAAAAAGGCGCAACGCTCAGTGTGGTTGAAAATTGAAAAATACCTTCCATAAGTGAGAATCTGCCATCCGCTCACAATACAGCAATGTGATAGCTTTTTTAAAGCTATGTGTGTGTGTGTCAAGGTAAACCTATCTGCACAGAGGATGTGTATATATAAGACTTATTTATAGTACATATTTAGCTGTATGAAAATGTTTGTGTGTGGCTCCATCCATCTCTCCTCTATGCATCTGTTTGTGTGTAAATGTCAGCATGTCAAGTCGGTGACAGCAGGGTTTAGTGTGGCCATTTAAAGCAAACACGTGCTATATTCCACTGATAAATCGATAACGCCTCCCTCTCTACCCACTGGCTGCCTTGTGCAATCCCTGAGATTGATCTGTGGCTGGCACTCATGGACACCAAGACACTTTTGAAGTATGAATAAAATATGGCAGTTTTGTGTTTCACGTCTTCATCAATGGTTCTGGTCATGTGAGGCCACGAGACGCACATACAAGACGGACTTGTCTGCATCAACGCCACCTCTGTGATAAAATCCCACCTCTCGTGTCAAAGGTGCCGGCAGCCCGGTTTGCATCAACCCTTCACATTTCCCAAGGCTTCCGATGCCCTCAATATCAGAACCACTGAAGTGACAACAGACAATTGCATTTCAAAATAATGCATGCTCTCAATTATTCAAACCTTTACAGTGCCATAATGCTTGAGTTCATAACCACAGGGCTCTTTGCTCTCTCGCACACATATACACAGACATACGCTGTGTATCTTCCCACTCTACTCAGAATTATGACACATTTATTTCACGTCATCCTTCTGACTTTGGCAAGAGACAAAAAGAGAGAGAGTGTGAAAGAGCTTAGTGAAAATGGCTTTGCACCACTGCATTTAGGTGTTAAGCTCGCAGGCCATCATGACTTTATTTTGATATATATATATATATGAATACATGACTCTCATCTGTGTGGGGTTTTATTTTTGCGCCCTCGTCTCATCTCTCACTTGCAGCAAACTAATGGTTGGAGGGGAGTGGTTAGGCATATTCTGCCCAAGCCGTCAAACTGACGTCATCAGAGAAGGAATGCCATTCCAGAGTGGGAGAAATGTTCAGATTTTAATTAAGATTACCAAGAAAAACATGTTTTTTTTTTTCAGTGGACTGATTTACACGGAGACATTGCTCATGTCAAGACTAGCAATGGGCGCTAACAAAATGAATATTGTACATTTTGATTTCATGCAGACTTTAAGTTACTGCTCTGGAACTTTCAGTGATAATTAAGGCGCAAAGTTGTCCCTTTCAAGGGAGAGTCCACCCAAAAAATGACAATTCTGTCACTATTCTTGTCCCTATTATGGAAGTCAATGGGACACCAAATCTGTTTGTTTACCAACATTCTTCAAAATATATTTTTTCCTTTCCACAGAAAAAAGAAATGCATACAGGGTTGGAATGACATGAGAGGATGTCAATGATGACAGAATTATCATTTGTGTGTGGACCATCCCTTTAAGTGTACTGCTCCAGTGACAAGCTGTTGTACACCTAAAGACAGCATTGTTATTTTATTTTTTCACTATTTTTCTGGGACTGTAATTTTTCTCAATGAGTATAGCGTGGTCGTAACGTGTTATTTAAAGTTCTGTTGCTATGAGCGTCTCTACTATGGTATAACATTTAGGAGATTAAAGGGGAATTAGCTTCTGCACTCATCCACATGTATGGGGACAGATGATATAAAGCCACAAAGTGGGTAGTCATCATAATCATCTTCATCATTATGGTCATCATCATCACCCCATACGGCTTGCATCATGGGAATTTACAGACAGGCGGTGGTGGCACCAGGCATGTGCGTAGTCACGGCTCAGACGGAGGCTTATTCAGCGGGAACATCTCTCTCTCTCTCTCTCTCTCTCTCTCTCTCTCTCTCTCTCTCTCTCTCTCTCTCTCTCTCTCTCTCTCTCTCTCTCTCTCTCTCTCTCCTGTCTGCTTAGCTCTGGTCTGGGCCCTAGAAAATGCTGAGCTCACAGCAAGCAATCTCTTCTGCTGTCCCCCCCCTTTACTGTCCCCCTCCCTCCCACACGTGCCTGAAGGGTTTCCCCGGTTAAATAGGGTGGGTGGAAAGAGGAGCAGATGACTCACCTGTTTAACCACCACCAGCCCCCCACCACACACACACTCACACACACACAAACGACCCGGCTGAGAAGTACACGGTCATGACATCTCTCCTGCTCTCTGTTCATGCCGCCTATGTTTTCTCTTTACTTTGTAATTTGGATCAGACAAACTAATAAATCGTACTGATGATATGAACTGATAAACATCGGGAGCATCGGGTCGGCCAAAACAAATGGTCTTATTTTCTTATTACCTCCCTCCCTTCATAATTCCATTGACTTGAAAATAAGAGAAAAGGACTGAATGAAAACATCCAGAATGTTTCACAGATGAAAACATATGACAGATCTCTGTTTGTCATGTAATGAAAAAAACTAATCGGTGTAAAATTTACTTTGAAACAATTTTTGTCTTGTTTGGTTTTACCCAGAAACTGATAAAATTCTGTAAATTTCACAAATAATTACAAAAAACAACACCTGTCAGTAGAAGTAGAAGGACTGAAATAGTCATTTTAATAATTTTTCCCCACCTGTCAGGCCTTGGTTACATCAGCACACACACACACACAAGTAATGTATTTTAAATTAAATTAAGTTTTTTTTATTAATTAATTAAAACCTTTTTTTCACCTTTTTTTAAAGGTGAAGGTGATCTAGGTGATTTCATATTTCTCTTAAAATAAAATAAAAAAGACACAGCTAGAAATGATTTTGAAGAGCTCTGCAACAGATGTAGGTGTTTAAATAAAAAATAAAAATAAAGCTGGATATAAATAGTAGAGAGGGAGATGGTACCATTAGAAGGGACGTGTTGACAGCTGTGAATGGTGCTCGGTGTGTGGGGGTCACAGTGTAGTCTTAGGGGTCGACTGCCCCTCGCTAAATGAAGACTGGATGTGATATTGTTCCAGTCATCATGAACATCTGATGTCAATTTCATACAGAGTTGGGACCCTCCGCAAGCCGGTCCTGACCGCCAACCACACGGGTTATAAAAAAAACCATGACAGACACACACGTTACTGTTACAGCCACAGACATGCAGCACAGACTATATATATAACACTTACCAGTACTCCGTTAAAGATTTAACTAAAATTTGTATGTATTCATTAATATAATGACTGATAGAGAGAACGAGATTGAGCCTAAGAATCATTCTTCTGAACATACTCATGCTTTTCACTTTTCTACAAGTATAGCACTGAGACACATAACCTGGCGAACACTAACTCGCTGGGACAGTACATCACTCCCACCACACACACACACACTATCATCAACCCTCGTCTCAAATGATGCTAAACACAAGCCCATGGTCTCCTGAATCTCTCCACAATCATCCCCTGTGCAAAAATAGCAATCTTGTCTTTCAGCTTAAGCAGGGCGAGAACCGTTCTAAGAGGCAATGAATTTGGTTGGGGCTGAATAGGATGTTGGTACATGTTTCACTAAAGGAAATATAATGGCACACTATTATTAGATCACATTAATCATGAGGGTGCCAAAGGCACTGACAGCAACCCTGAAAAGGATTGAAAACGTTGGTAATGGATATAAATTACCCATTGTGTGATAAAAGGATTTTTTCCACTAAGAAGGTGGGAATAAAACAGAGAGCCTCCGAATGCGGGTGTGTAAAATATGAAATAATACAGGTTATCACGTCTGGATTAAAATGTTAAGGGAATCAGATAGTGACAGCAAGGCCTAAAGTTAAAGCACGAGCTGTAAAAGTATAGGAATTAAAAGCAGATTAATATCAGTGTGACTCGTAGAGAAAGCGAGCGAGCGGATGAGAGTGACAGGAGGGCAGGAGGCACGAGAGTAGTTTTGATAGAGGTCTGTCAGTTGGCACGACGATAATGAGTCACGTCTCTGTTATTTGGTTATTTATTGCCGACTTGGCTGGCAAACAAAAGATCAATAATTTTGAGCAAATCTAATGTTGTCCCTGCTGCTAATGTGCTCGTCCATCACTCTTGCCATCCTCACATGGGAGAGACACCGCATCCCGGCTTATTCCACATCAAATGCAATTATGTCATATGGCTTTAATAACACGCCAGCCCCCCATGAATATGTGGGGACAGCTGATTATGGGTATGCATATGTGCCCAAACATGTCACATACTAGTAAATCATAATATATGTTGAGATATCATATGCATGTTTTTGTTTTTTTCATTTGAATCAATCTTCATTTGCGGCCCCAGATTTCTAATATGAGGTGTCGCAAAAGTCCATCAAAACAATGACTGAGAACTCGCTTGCATGCTAATACACACATGAAGCAATGACGTGTGTATTTTTATTTAATTTTTTGACCGTTTCATGAGGATATTTAAAGTAGTTTGTAGTGACCCCAAACTTTTGAACAGTAGTGTATTTTGCTAGAAAATATTTTTATTTTAAATGAATGCTCTTCTTTTTAACTTTTTTTAAATCAAAGAATCCTTGAAAAAAAAAAAAAAAAAAATATATATATATATATATATATATATATATATATATATATATATATATATATATATATATATATATTTTTTTTTTTTTTTTTTTTTTTTTTTTTTTTTTTACATTGTAATAATATTTCATAATATATACATTTTTTCCTGTATTTTTTATCAAGTAAATGTCTTGATGAGCATAATAAACCATGATACTTTTTTATTTAAATTTTTTCTCAAAATGCAAGCAAGTTATTTTTCATATTGAAACTACACAATATAGTAAGTTGATCCACATATGACAGCCTCTGAACTTGGTCAATACTAATCTTATATACAGGCACTGTACTAAGGATACATTCATCATCCATCGCTCCCAAAATGAATTCAATGGGTCATCTTGTTAATGCTATAAATTAAATACAGCAATAAAATAAAATTTCATCATGAACAAGAAAATGAACAACAATATCACATTAGACCACAGAAATTACAAAATTACATTTTGCTTATATTTAGCTTCCAAAAGTGCTTTCATCTTTGTCATGTTACATTCGTGTAGTTGACTAGTGATATGTGCTGTATTAACAAAAAACATAAATGTCATTAATAAAAACACTAACACTGACAAGCTATGCAATATGCGTTCACAATCAAATGTGATTCATTTAATGAACGCGATATAGCGTAGCTTGGCAGCGATCTTAGGCTCTGTATATTGTAAAAAATGTAAAATTAACCGATGACCAGATACAAAACAGATTTTTGTATCGGTATTAAAAAGTTAATTTTAAATTTTACGCAAAATGCGATATATATATATATATATATATATATATATATATATATATATATATATATATATATATATATATAGTATATACATACAACATGTGTATACTCATATTTATCTTATATAAACAGATTTTAAATATAAAAAATGTGCATGTACAGTATAATAAAAAGTGTGTCTGTATTTAAAAAAAAATTAAATAAAAATATGTAAAAAAAAATAATTATATATAATTATATTATTAAATTATATATATATATATATATATATATATATATATATATATATATATATATATATATATATATATATATATATATATTAGGGGTGTAACGGTACGTGTATTCGTACCGGACCATTTCGGTAAAGTGTTTTCGGTACGGTGCCGAATGAATGACCGAATGCAATATTTTGTTTGCAGAACATATACATTTTCGTGTTTGCATAATGAAAATTTTAAGTGGCGTAAGTCTCCACGTTCAGCACAAATCCCACCCTGCAGCTGATTCTAAGGCTGGTGAAACACTGGCTGCGTGGCGTGAGCGTGGCGTTTCTGCTGCGTGTCAGTTGCGTGACGGCTGCTTCACGTTTTCTGTGTGTTTACACACCAGAGTCGTGCCTGACACGGTGCTGGCGCGCTGCTGCTACTGTAGGTGACATAGAGGGGACATTTTTGCATACTGTTACACACCTAATATATATATATATATATATATATATATATATATATATATATAATTGATAGTTACACCTCTTGACATTTGTAAATCAAACTTTTGCAATAGCAACAATAGGATAAATCTACAGATTAATCCAGACAGGCAGAAGTTCCTACATGTCCGCCTTTAACCTTTCCAAGCATCATCCCACAAATCAATCAACACACAATCGACCACTAGAGTATATCCATTCCAAAGGCTTCAACAGAACATATCTGAACTTAATTTTACACATTATGGGGAAAAACTCATTACAGTCTTTGCTTGTATGTCACGTCGAATTATGACTTCACCTGCAGTGTTTACCCCAAGAAAGCCTAATTGGCATCCGGCTCTCGTTGCCATTGTGTGAGAGTAAACTGGAGTCAAGCCATGTGTTAATGACAGTGGCTGGGTGGAGCATGGGAGAGACTCATCGGATATCATTAGCACTAGCTCGCAGTGCCTAAGGAACAAGTGTCAGAAATCACAGCTCATAAAGAAAGCTTTAACTGTAAAATGAAAGGGGCTTTGGCCCAAAATATACTTCCTCAGAGACGACAAAAAAATTTGGTTTGAGGATGTATGCTGTGAATCATGGCATCTTTACACAGACATAAAAAAAAAATTGGGGTCAATTATATATTTTTCTTTCTTTTTTTAAGAAATAAATACTTTATTCATCAATTAAACTGATCTAAATCTAAAATTTATTTCTGAAGAATAGTTTGACACTGAAAACTTGAGTAATGGCTAATGCAGGAAAAAAAAATACATTTTAAAATATATTAAAATGCAAAACAGTTATTTTCAATTACAATGCAGCACTGCTGAGCAAAAGCTACTTCTTTCAAAAACATTTTGAAAATATCCCAAAGCTTTGAACAGTGGTGCATATCAAGTTCTGTCAACAATGGCCAAATATAATGTTACACTAACACTGTTAAATGCTCTTAAAATGGTGAAATGAAGATATTATCATACATACTATTATTATAATAGTCTGTTCTCTTCCTCTGAGCAATGGTGCCATCATCTTCACTTTCACAACACATACAAAATAGTAAGACAGCGTGTGCTCTGCGAGTCTTTAAAGATGTCATTGTTATAAACATCCACATCAAAGTTGTGGAAAAGAGGCTTTCTCAACTGAACATCTGCCTTTGTGTTCAAGTACAATCTAGCTTTGAAAAGAGAAGGAGGGAAAGTGAAAGACATCCAAAGATCGCTTTCCCATTCACATCCCCCGCGCCGACTGGCAATACATCATTTGTATTGATGCAATATTAAATTTCAATATCGCATGTCAAAAGGTACAAAATGATAGATCATAGCCTAACTAAATGAATTATTAAAGGGGCCAGACTGCATCGCGCTATCGGCTTCTCTCCCAATCAACTGTTTCTGAAAAGTACAGTGTGATACTGGCAGCATTTCAAAGCTCGAGCGTTTTTCTCTGTCTCCGTCGCCCTTCGCTTTCTTTTCCTCAAAGTTTTTTTGTTCGTCATAATGAATCTGGATTCATGTCACCCCCAAAATCCACCCACAATGGAAAGCTGCGTGAGCGTCGCTTCCGATTGTGTGGAATTTGTGTTTGTTTTCTTTTTTCCGTCCTGTTCACTCCGGAGAATGCCAAGCGTTATCAGATTACTCTAATCTGTTGCTAAAGAATTTAAAAGCAGGGCTGAAATTGTTTTTAACAGCTCAAATACGTGCTTTATGGGTTTCAGGACCTCCTTGGAAAACAAAGACCTGCAAGTATCTTGGAAGATATTGTTTTTAAGCAATAGCGTTCAAGTGGATCAATTAATGACATTTAAAACAAGTAAAAATAAATAAATAAAAGCATCAAAGTTAAAACTGTAATAAAAACTTTTTCTATCTTTATCATCATCATCATCATCATAAATAAAAATAATAATAATAATAATAGCTTCATTGTTTCATCTTGGTGGTTTTGTTTTTTTGACAGCTGACCACAAAGGCTAGGACTGCATAATTATGACAAAAATCCAAATTGGTGATTATTTCCTTAAAATTGTAATTGTGATTATTAATTTATCACAACTTACATTGAATGATGTTTTATACCATTGTTTGATTCAACTGCATGCCGTATTTTCATATGAAAATAAACAAGCTGAAAACAATCTAACGGAATTTTTTTAGTGCTTTTCTATAGAACAAGCCTCAAATGTCAACTATACACGGGATTGGTTTCTTCTTTAAATTATATAAAATAAAAAAAAAATATATATATATATATATATATATATATATATATATATATATATATATATATATATATATATATATATATAATATATGTATATATAATATAATATATAAATAATATATTAATGATATTATAATTTATACTAAGACTAAAATTAAAATAATGGAAAAACCCTTAAGATAACATGTAGAAATAAAAAAAGCATATTTTAAGCATGCAGAATAACAAAAGTGGACTTAGAAAGATTAATTACTGCTTTGAACGATTACATAATTGTGGCATCCATAATTGTAATTGTGATTAGAAATTCCATTAATTGTGCAGCCCTAACAGATGCCCTATTATTTATGAGCTGTTGGACACCTAAAGAAGAATCAAGTACTATGTACACTATGTACACTAGTACAATATGTACTTTATTCTCCAATTCTCCAAAAAAATCAAAAACATGAAAATAATATGTGTGTGTGTGTGTGTGTGTGTGTGTGTGTGTGTGTGTGTGTGTGTGTGTGTGTGTGTGTGTGTGTGTGTGTGTGAGTGTGTGAGTGTGTTTGTGTTGCTGGTAATGATGACTCCAGGGGGATTTAATTGGAGAATCCAGATTGTCGGACCGGTGACCCCACACAAGTCAAGGCCACCATTAGCGTTCGGCTCGCATGTTAACAAACACAATCCTGTCGCCTTTTACCGTGGCGAAAATTCAATTTGAGCTCTTTGTCTGCCTGCTGCCTTTGCCCTAACGATGGTCCCCGTCTCTCTCTTCCTTTCGCCCGCTTTTTCCCCTTAACCAACAGAACACAGAGGAGTCGTTAGGACCCTCTCTTCATTACTTCAAAAAAACAATCATTAGACACCAGAGTATATACGTAATTAGAAAATCACTTCCTTTGCAATCCTGGCTAAGTAGTTTACATACTGTAATTACAGGGACAAAATCAATTTTTAATCATTCTACTGATTGGGCTCATCAGCTCAGTAGGAACATTGTATCCTGCTTGTTGTGCGAAAGCAACATCTGGGCTAAAACAATTACCCTTTTGTGTTCCAAAACTATTCAGCGCAGGGCATTCTCCAGCACCCAATGGTTTGCACTAAGCCCCTGCGAAGCCATCTCTTTCCTCTTCCTCTCTCTCTCTCCCTCTCTTTCTGCCCTTGACTGTTGCGCAGAGGATCGCATTTAAAGCCTTATAAATCAATAAGCTATAATAAGATGCTCTTGAGAAAACGCAGCATATTGCTTTTTTAACACCTATTGTCCCCCCCCCCCACCCTTTTTTTAGACTCCGTCGTGTTGCTTGTTGTTGTTTGCGACTCAATCAGGAAAAAGGGAACAGATTTTGTTTTGCCTGAAGAAATATCACCTTATTAATAATACGTGTTCCATTCAGCTAACAATTAGAGTAGTATTTAATGCGCGAGTACAATATTCACAGAGCAAAACTGTGACTGCAGTTTAATTATTGCTTTTTTGAGAGAAACAATACTAACAGTGCACACGCCGAACGGCGGGAGTAAAGGAGTCACGGCCTTCCGCTCTAGAGAGAAGAGACGAAGAAAGAAAGATGTTTCCTAAAGCGACGTATTGAACTTTAAAATCAGAGCATTCCTAATATGTTCCTACCCTTCACTGCATAATAAAACGTTCTGTATTTGTATCTATGCAATGGCGGATCGATGGGAATTAAGCCCAACTCCCTTTCACTCACTTTGAAATCAGATTTGGAGAAAAAGAAAGGGAGATGAAAAATCAGTTAAAGCATTGATCATGCCTGCTGTATGCAAATCAAATTTGCCTCTATTTTTTGACGGATCAATAGGGTTAATTAACAGATTCGTTTTAACTGCACTTTGCGACACCGTCGACCTCAGAAATCATCGCACGGTCTCACCGCCATCACATTAACGAATGACGGAGTGTGTAAGAGGGGCCATAAATCTAAAAATCCAATCCATATATGAGCACGGGCATAACTGTAAAATATGAGCGTGTAGACAGCTCTCAGGTAGATCTCTGAACGTCAAGGAGTAGGGACAACGAAGACTGTCTTGAGTAAAGGATCAAGGCCCATTGGAGTTAGAGCTGGACTCTGAATATCAGCGAATATCAACCTCATTGCCTCTGCATGTGGTTTTAGTATTTCATAATTCCGACAGCCAGCGTTGCATGTGTGTGGTGGCACTAGAGGTGGCGTTTTTTGCAACGGCTCTGGTGATGTTCTTCTATTTTGGATTAATAATGGATGCTTTTTAAAATTATTATTATTCCCAAAATGCTCTTTTGTGATTTGCTTTGAAGGGGGAAGCACTGGGAAGATTGCACTTGCGAAAGGGGGCCGCTCATTTGGAGAGCTTTTTCCAATTATACAATTAGTCAGGAATGTAGGGCAGCAGCCTCTGTGTACCGATCACTCCGACCCTGGAAAGAGAGAGAGAGCTTTTGCTTTTGCTTATTGAGTACAGTGAAAAAAAGAGTAAATAACTTAATTAATTAATTTACAAAAATTAATAAAGCAACACTGAACAACTATCCCAGAAAGCGGTACAGTGGGAATGTACTGTAAAAAGTAGGATAAAAAAAAACAAGTCCTGACATTGCTAGTGTTGATTGCGTGCAATTCTCAACTCTCAAAAGCGATACATTTTCAACTATTAGACAAAGTAAAGGGGTCATGCATTTCTGTTTAAGTATATGTCTTTGTTTCTGAAAGACTTTTTGCTGTTACATAGGGCCGGGTTGATTGGCCAGTATTTGCACGCAGGACCAAAAAGTCGTAATTATGCCACTGATTATATATTTTTTTTCTTTTAGATGGTGAAGAGATTTTAATTTTATCATTTGCCCTTTCCATTGTCCTCTTGCCAAAGCTGGTATAATGCCTGCTAGTTTAATATGAGTGGGGAAGAGAAAGAGAAAAAAAAATAACACAACAGCTACCATCTGCTTGCCTGTGGATTTTCTGTAATCGCTCTTTACTGATTACACTGCTGACTACATGAACCTCTTAAATAATTATCCTGCAATAAAAAATGCTAAATAATTATTATCATTAACTCCTAGCAAGACGGCTGCCACTCCAACTAATGCTGCCTAAACTGTCAGAAACAGGAGCGCCTATGTGCCATGTCAATCATCGGATGGTGAAAAAACGGACAATTTTTATAATGCTTCGTGAGGGAGATGAAGGTTTGATGGATCATGTTTGCCAATGTTACAGATTAAATTCAAGAGTGAAAGGGTTTTTTAGGTGGAAGCCATATGACACTCTGGATAAGTCCGTGTTGTGCTTGTTTGATTTTGTCCTCTGGATATCAGAAAGAAGTGACAGAAAGACAGCGGTGCCTGACACCGTGGTTGTATGGTAATGTAGGAATTTATTGAGATATGAGCATATGTATTTACAGAACTGCTTTGGACGGCATGTTTAAGATGGATCCAGTAAGGCTGCTGAGAGTCACATAGATTCAGATTCAAGAAAAGTCAGTAGTTTGACAGCAGCCTTAGCAATAGAATTTCTACATTGGATACTTCAGCGATACAACAAATAGTGGCACTAAAACAGAAATGATTTTCATGATTTCTTAAGATTTCATTGGTCATGTCATAATAGTGCCAGTTACTTAAAACAACTACTAACCACTCAATCCTAAAAAAATGACGTAGAATTTATTTTAAAACAGTTTTCACTCAGAAATAGCTAATAAATTACAAAAATAATTACAAAAAATGGCTAAGAACTCATTAAATTTAAAATAACATTTTGAAGTAGGATGGCTAAAAAAAGTATTTTCTTATAAAACATATTTCAGTAATCTTTATTTAAATTAAAAAAGGTGCAAAAAATTGCATTAAAAAAAGGCTGAAAAAGTGATTTAGACATTGATTTTTGGCCAACGACATTCTCTGCGGCCTACCATTACACATTACCTTCCTTTACCAACATTTCTCTCCATATTTAAATAAGAATATTTCACATTTTCAAGCTTCTACACAAAGTTTCTCATTGATTAGCACTTTAGCGCCAAGCGATCAATTCCTACAACCTGCTCTGACCTTGCATTCAGGACGATGACCTATTATGAATTAAGAGAACGCTTCGTTCACTGCAGGGAAGTGAAAACTGAGAAAAGAAAGATGCAAGTATTAGGACAGGAGGAGTCCGGGACAAGAAGAAAGAAGAAATCAGAATATCTGAGAAGCAGCGCAGTGAGACAGATGTAAAACTGAGAAGTGTATGAGCGCTACATCCCACCCTGTGAGCTTGTTGTGGAGCCATCATCCCTTTTCATCTCTTCTCTTTATACGGAGGACAGAAGATGTTCGAGTGAAACGGCAGGCAGACCCAATCAGTCGAGCCCTGATACAGACAGATAATTCACCCCTCCTGTCACATGATCCCTCATCAGTCTGGGAGATGGGGATATATCGCCAGCAGCTCCCAGAATAATGGCTGCACCTGTTTACCGTGTCACCTCTGTTTGCTAATTGTCTCCTTGAGCTACATTGGGGAAGTGAATATGTCTCCTGCTTCTGACAGGCGGACGTTTATTTGGAAAATATCATTACTTCCAGTATGATTGTTCTTTCTGCTGCTTTTTTTCTTCTTCTTTTTGTCACTTCATGCTTTTCTCTCTCTTCCATTTTGTTTTTGCCTGTCTTTTCTTCAGCAGGAGGGGGAAGGAAGTGGTAAAAGTTAAATGACTATGCTTGGATACAGATTTCACGTCCTGATTAGGCGAGGTGACAGCGCGCGGCTGAAAAGTTCACATCCGCTTGTTTCGCTGAGGAGGGGAGCATGACAGACATCTTTAATATCCTCCTCTTTTTGCGCCATCAATCCCCGTGCCAAGCAGTCGTACCTGCAGCCGGGCGTACGAGAGAGGCGGCACAGGAAGAACACAAACAGGTTCACGTGAGGGGGGGTAGACACCGGCGCCAGTAAACAAACTCAGCCCATGCAAGAGATTCAGCCACCATGTGTTTGATTTACCTGTAATTACAACTTCAGAAAGTCGTGCCATATTCACGCAGCTAAAATGTGGCCCTTCCCCCAACCCCCCATAACTAACGTTAAAGCAGTTGGAGCTCTTGGGTTTCATTTAGCCCAGGATGCTCCAGATCAGTTGTATGTAATTGAAGCCTATAATGTTGCTCCACACTGGTTCAGGTGCAATAAAGACACGTCCTGAGACAGACCATGAGCTCTGTATGTGGTGCAAGAGAGGAGGCCACTTTGATGATGGGGTAAAATATGATTCCTGTCCTAGGTGCCACTTTCCTGAGAACAAAACCTCCTTTCTTCCCTCATCCGCATCATCAGCATCTGTGTCTCTGTCATCAGTGTCATTGATGCTTTTTTGGTTTTCCTCAAAGCAAAGCAAACAGACACATTTTCTTGTGTGTGATTAAATATTCAGTTTATATATATATATATATATATATATATATTTTTTGATTATTATTATTTATTTATATATTATGTATATATTTTCTATTTGTTTAATGCAATTTTAAGCTCCAGTTATAATGTTAGCGCAGCTTTTTTTTTTTCAAATGCCGATATTTTAGAGTGGTAAAAAAGCCAGTTTGCATGATAGCACACAATTAAATTACAAGACAGTTGTAAATGCTGCAAAAACAATTAATATTTATATAATTTTTGATACAATAATGCAAAATAATTAATTAAAAAAAGTAATTAATCAAAAGATACAATTTGAAAAATAAATTGTTCTGTAAAAAAAAATATATATATATATATCATACTTTCTGGCAACATCTTGATTCTTCAAGGGGTCATGTGATGCAATTTAAATTTTTTCTTTCTCTTTGGAGTGTTACAAGCTCTGAATTAAGAGGATCTGTAAGTTTCAAAGACTAAAATCTCAAATCCAGAGATATTCTTTAATAAAAATTAACACTTGTCCACACCCCCACATATCTACATTAGTATGTTGGAATATTTACATAACGCCATGTCATATAGACACTGTGTTTTTCACTGTGAAAGTTAATCTACTTTGTTTGGTCTTCCAAAAGGGGATGATATCTGCTTTGTCATGCCTGGAGCTGATCCATACTGTTCGCTGAGGAAATACATCAACTTTGCACTGTGGATCGACAAATCCGAAGATTTGGATGAGGCGGCATCCAGCCCAAGTCGTGACATGTGGTTGCTGTATGACCAAGGTATGCTCCTTCGTAGGATCCGCCTGCCGCACCGTTCTCAAGCCGGCCGTGGCTCACCCTAGGCCTCCAGCCTCTGCTTACTCAAGGCAGCGGTTTGTAACGCAGTAACTACTTTGTTTTTGCCTTCCAAAAAAAAAAAAAAAAACACGTCTATAAATCACGTTTACATCACGTTTACAATGGGTTTTATGTTTTTGTCTTGTCGCTCCGGCCAGACAAGACATCACAATATGCGGCTTGAGGCATTTCAATCACAACACACTGGATTGCTGGCCAATCACAGCACACCTCACTTTTCAGAGAGATGAGCCTTGTGAAAATCAACACGTTTCAGAAAGCGGGGAATAGAGGAGAAACAATAATGCACAGTATGTGGAAAATAATGGTTTTTTTTTTTTTACCTTAAATGCATAAACAAATTTAATTACACCAAATACACAAAATAATGTTCTTTTTAGCAGCATCATATGACTACTAATATATATATATATATATATATATATATATATATATAACATTATAACATTTATTTATTTATTATAATACTTCCCCCAGCCACACTTTGATCAACCAATTAGGAAAACCTGTATATTTCTATAATAATTAAGAAATGCCAAAAATCTGCCAATGTATTTTCACTGGAGATATATTAGTTGGACACTATAAAAAGTCACAATTGCATGACCTTAAAATTGAACAGGCTGTTGTTAGCTGCTACAACTTTAAGAAATGCCCCTTTCTCATGAAATGCGTAACAGTGCCTTACTCCGATAAGACACAAGCTCAATATAAGATCAATACAAATTCAATATAGTTTTTAACTGCTCAATCCTTCAATACTAGCCTCTCTGCAAATCCTACATCACACTGTAACAGATACCGCACCCTACACATCCACACTGACATGTGCCACAAAACCTGAAATGATTAGTGACCTGCTTATTTCACAAGGAATTTATTTTAAAAGATCATGGAACTTTTGATTTCTCACTATAAGACCCCATAATATAAAAGTACACACATGTTAAACACACTTCTGCATGCAATGTCTCCATTTATATGGCCACTTTGATTGTTATAACCATACACAACAGACATGTGGGTTAGTACAGACCGAAAAATAAAAGATGGTTCAATCAGACACAAATTTACAAAGTCTTGAGCGTTACTCAATCCTGCTTTGAAAGACTCCTGCTCAGCGCTAAAAAAATAATCTGGACGGCATAAACTCTGTGAACTACATAACCTGACCTCCCTTTAAAGTAGCACAGAACCCTGAGAATACAGGCCTCCCAGAGAGAAAAAGAGAGGGGGATAGAGAGAGAGGGCAGCAGTGAGAGGGCAGGGGCACAGATGTGGGGCTCAAAGCGGGCCACCCCCAGAGCCTGCAAGGGGAATTCTAATCACCCTGTAGTATTTCAATGGAGTGCCAAGACGAACACACTCGCTCACATGTATAAACACACACACACACACACACACACAAACAGATACATAGTCACAAACACACACACTCAAAGGCATGCTTGCCTTAAGTCACATTATAAATTGGATCCCAAGAGGTTTTTCTCTACCTTGTTCACCAAAGGCATTGTGCATGTTTTCTGAGTACTCAGCATATGCTGGGTAACCTGAGCGCTCTTTAGCACACACATACGCACACACACACAAACATATTGTTTCCAGAAATATTCGCTGTTGTGTCTTTTTTTTTTCTTTTCCTAAAGGTATTTCCCATTAGGAGCTTAATTAAATTCAAAACACCATAGATATATCTATTATGTCTAAAAAAAAACATAAAAAATAATATATAAATCAATAAATAAATAAACGCCCACCCGAGATGAAACCATGAAGCCAGGCTGTGTTGGCATGCTTAATACATTGTCGTATTTTGTTTTAGTTTTTTCCTATGAAGTTTTAAGAAGATTCTCCGAAATTCGTTCCTCCATAAAATAATGCACAGATGATTGATGACTGACAATGATATCCTACACTTTTGTTTCATTACAACTTATTGTGGGATGCCAGAAATCCCTCGAAGGGCTCTGCTTAGAGCTTAAACATATTATTTACCTAGATTTCCACCTGCCATCTTGAGATCTGTACATTTTACAGCTCACAGTAAACTATAAGTAAATGATTAGTTTGAATCAAGAATTTTCTTAATTTAATAATCATTTGTATTTCTCGTTTCGTTACATGGGATAGTATAAAAGTGACGGGAAATGAAAGGGAGAAAGGTGGGATTTGGAGTCAAATTCGAACTCGGATCGCCCACACAACATGTCAGAGCATGTGCACTCCCTTCCACAGCCTCCAGTAAACGAAGAGAAGACTCCTGAGAATTAAAAGAAATGATGCTCTCAGTTGCCTATTCACAATATTTACCTGTTAAAGGACCGTTTTTATAGTCATAGGACTCAACAGACAGATCATGGAACAACACTGTCTATCAGAGCGGCAAAATGGTAAAAGTAATAGTGAAATCAGTGAAGTGTTGAACTGAGGAAAAAAAACAGACCCCTCTTCATCACCATCTCTCTCTCTCTCTCTCTCTCTCTCTCTCTCTCTCTCTCTCTCTCTCTCTCTCTCTCTCCGGCTGGCAGTCGAAGTTAACATTTTTTAGTAAGAATATTCCTCCCTCCAATAGTGGAGCATAATTCATTTTCCATCTCTGTTCATTAATCATTGTTAAAATTAGTGATCCATTTCTTCCACTCTGCCATCTGCACTCAGCTTCGTTACAAACATGACACCTTCCCGCATAATAAAAGCTGACAGGCAAGAGGATGCCTTTCCAAATAGCTTTCTGCATATGTGCACCTCTACAACTGATGCTGTTGTCAAGACAAAAGTAGGTTATTTAAGCTCTCCACTTTAACAACGCACGCACACAAACGCAAACAGACACGTCTGGCACACGCATGCAATCACGCTCCTGCCAGACACGCATGTAGGCAGCATATAGACCAGATGTAGATGTCCTACAACAGAGCACATATTTGCATTAAATGGCGAACGGATATCACTCGCAGATTCCATCAAGTTTCTTAGTTTGCTCGCTCTGTCTTTCTCTGCTTTAAGCATGTGCGCTTGCAAGCTCGCACGCATAATCTTTTCTGGAATGTGCTTAAATCTGCAAAGAAAAACACACCAAAAGCTGAGCTATTGTCCTTGTGACAAGCGAAGTTATGAAATATCTAACACAGCCATGTCTTTAACACAGCACCAAGCACCAACAATATCTAACACAGCCATCAGCACCGAGACAACAAAGAACCTGTTGTGAGTTAATGTGCTGTTTACGTCCTCTGGAGTTTTATTTCACCTTTCATTAACATATGCTTGTTGTTTGTCCACCAGGCCTTGAGAAAAAAAGGTCTTGGCCCTCACCCGCAGCTGGTGTGTGTGTGCGTGTGTGTAATAGGATTCTCATTTATTGCATTCTACTTTCTCACACATGGGAGACAGTGCTTTGACCTTCTCTAGGAAAAGAATAATGATAATGATGATGATGATAATAAATACATTATATTATAAAAAACACATAATAACTACAACATACAGTATATTTAATACTCACACCTACTCTTGACTGATATTTGTTCTGGGTATTACTAGCCTAGTCTTCTATTCTCCAAGCAGGTTAAGACAGAGCTCTGCTTGCTTGGTAAATAAAATGCTATGCAACGTTTCTGCTTCAAAGTAAAAAAAAAAAAGTTAAAGAAAAAAAAGATATTAAAGGTAAGGATGAGAATTTTAAATTAAGAGATGAAGTCACAACTATAGAAATAGTTACAATTGTAAGATATCACAATTATTAGAAATGAAGTAAAAACTGTTAGATATACAGTCACAACTCCGAGACATAATTTCAATTGCAAAATATGAGATTATGAGTAATAGAGAACTATGAATAATATAGTCACATTTATGACAAATAAAGTCGCAGTTGTAAGGTATGACGTCACAATTGTGAGACAGGACGTAACAACACAATTATGAGATACAGCCACAATTCTGTATTTTTTATAATTGTGACTTCATATCTGACAACTGTGGGAAATCACAACTACATGAGGTGGGAACAGGCGTCC
This sequence comes from Carassius auratus, assembly GCF_003368295.1. NCBI lineage: Eukaryota > Metazoa > Chordata > Actinopteri > Cypriniformes > Cyprinidae > Carassius > Carassius auratus. Next base: position 24,566,571 of record NC_039274.1, read on the forward strand.
ATATGTCTGTGTTTCTGTGACGTGTGTGGGGGATGCTTACGTGTTTGCCGAATTTGGGTACCAAATGTGTAAATATACGAGTGGACTGTGTTCTTGACAAGTGACTAAGTGTGTGTGCGTCGGTGAGTGTTCAGTGTCTCTGCTGGCGAGGAGAGGAGGGTCGTGCTGAGATAATGAGCAGCTTGGAGCAGATGACGCTCCGACTCCATCCCTCCAGATCCAGACCAGAAGCCTGTGTTTGCTTTCAGCAGGCCGCGGCTCCAGTCTCTCTGCTCCCCCTTCCATCCCAGTCGAGTCCAAGGCTTCATGCTAGGCCTCCCAGGAGTCCTTGGCCCAAACCATTAATCTATATAATGCCCTCAAAGAGTGAGTTTTTCACACCACCGAGAGCCAAGCTGAAATAAGGGCAACGGCTACACCGTCAAGTCAGCTGTTCGCCCTGCTGTCAACATACACTCACACACACACACATATAGAAAAAAAAACACAACAGCCACAAATAAACGATTCATCTTATAAACATATCTGAAACAAGACCATAAACAAGAAGTAGAAACCCCGAACTTCGGATAGCTTATGATGCCCGTGAAAAAAAAAAGAAAATCGAAGTGGGAGCCAGTCAGCAGATGGGGCAGCAGCGAAATCGTGTTGACATTCACCTTCAAAATGAGCAAGAGAAAGCCAGAGCTTCAGCACTTTCCCCTATCTGCTAATTTGGTTTTCCTTGACCCTGACACACACACCAAAACACACATCTCAACACTGCCATTCATAGCGCACACGCAGACATGTTTAATTTCAGGTTCTCACCACATCTGAATTACAGAAAAACTGATGGTGGACAGAGGCCAGGCCCCGCCGGACTGATTAGCATCATTTAAGAAGGCGCGCAGCGCAGAGAAGACCGCCCAGCCTACGAGATGGGTGGCCTCTCCCAGCACTAGAAGTCAATACCTAGTAAACTCATTTGAATTGAGTGTAAAAAGCACTCGGGCCACCGCATACATTTCCCCTCTCCCTCTCGCACACATGTATTTATGTATGCGTCTTTCTCTTGCTCCCTTTTTCCCTTTTTCTCCCACTAAGTGCATTCAATGTTGGTCACCATAGACTGCCGGCATAGGTGTGCATATACATTGAGAGTGGAACAATGCTCTTTTTCAGAGGTATGAAAATAATAGAAGGGAGAGGCGTCCCCCTCCCTCTAAATTAGATAAGCCATGCAAATGGCTTAAAATTTTGTAAAGCTTTTGAGAAAAGCCTACTTATGGTTGCGATTCAGTGCCAAAAAGTTCATCTGGCCTGTAAATTTAAGCATGGATTACAAATATTCAAATCATGAGCTTACTGTTCAAATAAACATTTCCAACAGGGAGAAAAGTTGCAAGGCATACACTTTCAACATAATTCCCTATCTGGCATTGCCTGCCCCTCACTCCTAATAAAACAAAACCTCTCCAAAAATTCAGGAGAGAGCGGGAGGGTTGGGGGGGGGGTAGTTTGGGGGCAAAACAAAGGAGTTAAAAGTTTGCCTTTTCATTTTTCGTCAGACTGAATAAACACCACTGATGAAATCTGTAATGAATGTAATTGTAACCACCTATACAATTGCAATCTGCTGGGTAAGAAAAAAAAGGAGGGAGAGAAATCACAGGCGCAGCACAGGCTGGGAAAGTGGATAAGATAGTAGAGTTTATATTTGAAAGAAAATGAAAAAAAGTATGAGCGAGTGCGCAACAGAATCAAATGGCTTAGGCTGGTCAGCTGCTTGCCACATGGTAGAACTAACAAGAACTAAAGTCACAATGATTCCGGCCTGGCTTGAATGTCCTTCCTCCCCTCTCTTACATTCTCTCTCCCTCATCCACTCTTTCCAAAACAGTGGGAGCGACTCGGATCCGGACACTTCTTACAACTTTAACCTTGACCTGGACGTCAAGTCTTTCGCTTCTCTTCTTCCGCCGAGAGAAGAAAAGAGAAAGGCAAAGGTCTTTTTGTGATGACAGCCGGTGCTACCCTAGGATTAGAATAGCCCATTCCAAAGCAAGAGTGCCATATTAAAGTCTTCCACATTTGCGAAATTGCAAACAGATGCAACTCAAGTACCTGCAAATAATCTGCCAAGACCAATTTCAAAAGGGAGATTTCCAAATATGTGGAAGTCATTAGGACGCGCATTATTTTTGCGATGAGCAGGAGGCTGGAGCCGGTCTCGAGGCAGATGGGTTCTGCTTTTATTTAGCCAGAAAAAAGGACTACATGTTGTTCCATCGTAAATGAAGATATATAACGCCAACAAAACAATTATACACCAAATATCGATGATTCAAAGACAACAAAAGAATGTACTGTTTCCTTTTATCGCTCCCGACCACAATCTTTCATCTTTCTCTTTCCTTCTTCATGTTTCACTATTCACTTCTGATAACATGAGACACAAAGAGATCTGACGGTGATGTAAAGAGAACATATTAAAGGTAAAACGCTTCAGATATCTGATTTCCAACTGCTGTTGTTTTCTTTTCTTCTTGCTCTTTAAGAAACTGAATCGGTTGTTGACTCTCTATCTCTCGTTATATGCTTCAGTCTTTCCCGTGTTCTCCAAATAGCATTTTACCTCTGCATGCCTATGCCGCATTCTCTAATTAAAAATGATTTTACCACCATGCACTGCGACAGACTTCATTAGGATGTGTGTGGCACAGCCTCACTCAGCCTTCATTCAGCATGGGATATCCCATTCACATGCATGTTCTCTATCCTGTTCCTTGATGTGCTTTCACATTAAAAAACAAATATTTTGATGGAATTAAAAAGTTTGATTTATTGATTGTCATTTTGCTATTTTAGCATTTTTGGCCTCTTAAAAATGGTGGTCAAATGCAGCCGAAGTATTTAGTAGAATGTATTATAATTGTAATGGCTTCCCATCCACAGCTAGTGAGCGCATGTGTACCAGTTTGTAAATGCTTTTGGTTTGAGAAGATTCTTCAAAATATTAAATTTTGTGTTGCAAACAAGAAAATCATACAGGTTAGGAATGGCATAAGGGTGAGTAAATGAAAAACTTTTCCTTTTCCTGGGTTGAACTATCCCTTTAACTGGTGAGGATTTGAAGAATGCAAAAAAAAAAAAAAGTTTTTACCTCCATCTTTCTCTCTGCACCGTCCATATTCGTTTTCTGTCTCAATGTGGCTGGCAAAAAAAAAAAAAAAAAAATCTATAATTGAGCGGTACAGAACATGTGCCCTCCATGCTCCAAGATGACAGATGGATTATAAAAACTTCAAAGGCGAGCATTCGGAGCACCAAGGGAGAGATGGTAGGTATTTGAACTATCATTCTTTACCCAGGAGACAATCGCTGCCTGACACGGCATATACATCAAGAAATACTGCAACCACACAGACATAATCTCTTATGTCATACTTCTCTTGCTCTCTTTTTCCCCCTCCCTCTCTTTGCGATACATTAAACATCCTGTTATAAGCAGAGGTGGGTAGAGTACCCAAAAACTTTACTCAAGTAAAAGTAAAAGTAATTCTAGAAATATTTACTCAAGTAAAAGTAAAAGTACTAGTCTTGAATAGTTACTTGAGTAAGAGTAAAAGAGTATCGGATAAAAAATCTACTCAAGTAGTTAGTTACTAGTTACTTTGGGTCATATATACGGAGCCTTTTTTTATATAGATATATAGACAAAAAATGTATGTAATGTATGTGTGTGTGTATAAATGTATATATTTCATCAGCCTTTAATCCAATTTATGTAATTTATTATAAAACCCTGTCTGTTTATTTAAGTAACAAATATAGGTATCATGCCATAACATTTTTAATACGACTGACTTTATTTTAAATGTGAATTTAACATTGAAAGTTAATGTGATATAAATATTGCTACTAATCTTTCATTGTTCAGAAAGAGAGCAAATAACATTTACATTATTAAACATAATTTTCACTGACAGTCTAGATTTCATTCACTCTCAGAAACTACCATTAAAATCACTGAAACTGTTAACACTGTGAAATCAATATCTTAATTATAGATTCGTACACACATCTGCACTTTGTTGTTTCTGACGAGAGAATTCGGCAGAAAGAGGTATTCAGTAAGTGAGCGAGTGAAGGAAGCACCGGCATTTCAGCGATGACTCATCGGAACACCTCTGATTGGCCATTTCATTCAAAAGCTCAACAGAACCGTGTGTGATTGGTTAATGCGCAGCGCTGTAAAAACGCGTCTGTCTCTGGCTCAGCGCCAGCAAGCGATCACGGATCTGAATTTAGCAGCTGATGATATGACTTGCTGAACGTACTCGCACTGGTGTGATTGTATTAAAATTAATAAAATCTTAATCGGCTATTCTTTGTCTTTTGGAAGCTGCATTCAACCTGTTATAAGCCACACACGTACAACAAACTAATGTCACAGTGGTATCGTGTAGGCTACTGTAATCGAATGTAGCCCAAGTTATTACCTGTTAAACAGTAGACAGCACACGCGTTCATCTAATAAGGATCTCCATCGCAAGCAAATAATAGCCTTTGCAGATTAGCTTTCAATTCAGTGCAGTTCCATAGCCCCGTTTTCAACGCTGCTAATATTCTTAAACGTTACAACTCTGAGTGAACCGCTTCAGAGCTCAGCGCGTGCAGCATGGAACTGAACGACTCAATCAAACTGATTCATGAACCAATTCACTCGTTTGCCAATTGGTTTGATCAAGCCTTTGAACAGAGTTGACTCAAAAGAATGAATCATTCGCGAATGGGCATCGCTCATTGCCCAGAGAAAAGTAGACTGCGCGTTTGTAATAAACTGAAGCATTTATTGCATTAAGATAAAGTAACGAGAGGGGCGTCGCCCAAAGTAACGAAGTAAAAGTACAGATTTTTCCCAAAAAATGTACTCAAGTAAGAGTATAAAGTACCCATCTTTAAATATACTCCGAAAAGTATTCGTTACCCCCGAAAAATTACTCAAGTAAATGTAACGAAGTAAATGTAACTCGTTACTACCCACCTCTGGTTATAAGTAAGTTTCAGTCAGGCACAAAAAGGCTAAGGAGGGTTCGTGAGATTAAAAACAGTTCACAGTGCACACACTGTTCGGAAGACCTTCGTAACTGCTATATAATGTGACATACACAGGCATAAACAGCAAATTAACTTGTCATCCACAGCGAGAAGTCACTGAATGTTGTATTAGTTTTAGAGTCTATTTAATATAATGTAGCTAGAGGAGCATTTGCCTCCCTGAATGAATCCAGCAGCCATGTGAAAGAGAGGTAGTACGATCCGTTTCTCTCATCCTCTGCCGTGCTTTAGATATGTTTGTGATCTATAAAAAAAACATGGCCATCTGTCCAACTTCTTTCAGCACAGAGGCAGCCTATGGGCAAACTACTTTTAATAATATAGAGACAAGATGTGGGAATGCCACCATGCATACCTAATGAGAAGATCTAGATCCCCTGCTGCAAATCACTACTGATTCTTCTCCAAATCTGCCCCGGTGTGAACTTGCTTGCTTTTGTTTCTGGTTGAAGACACACACACACATATACTTGCACTAGAACACAATCTCATTTGTTCTGTGACTGTGGACACTCGGCTTTAAGGATTCGACTGTAGGATCTAGAGTGTATAAGTGAATTCTCAGTTGTTTTCTTAAGATTTCACTTCACTCCCTTCCCAGTTAATTGGCACTCATGGACCGTTTTATGAGAAATAAAGTATAAATATAAAGCAACATTGTGCATAGACACAAATCTGAAAAAAAAACATAAACTGAAAATCAAAAAAAGATAACCTACACAAATGTTTTATAAAGCATACCTGATATCCAGACACGGCCCACTGAAGCAGTAACACTTATTCACCCTTGATTTATAAAGCTGGCTGACGTTAAGCTTTGTGTTTCACTAAGAGGGCTGCCCTTTGACCTTTCGGATAACCCCAGTTTGTTTGCGTTTCTGTGTGAATGTGTGTGGCTTCTGCAGTGGAGCGCGTAGTAACGCTTTTCTCCGACTGGTCACCTTTTCAGTGTCCATCAGGATTTCCTCACTAATCCCAATGGATCATCCTATCAGTGCTTAAAGCATGTTTATGTGTAATGGAATCCATCTTTCTTGATTTATCCCACTCCCCCGCTCCTCCCGCTGCTTTCTTCCCAATTTTTTCATCTATTTTCCTCAAGCCAGAAGTTTTGAGATCATAGTAATTAAATGTACATCTATCTATTTTATTTTCAAATAGGCTATATACTATTGCATAAATAAATATATTATATAATAATATAAACAAAATGTATAGATTTAGTATAATAGTTTAAATATAATTTAAATAAACGTTAATGTTGAAAAGTTAAGGGTTGGTACGTTTTTTTTTTTATATGTATATATTTTGAAAGGCGTCTCTTTTGCTCACCAAGGCTAGATTTATTTGATCGAAAACACAATGAAAAACAAGGTAACACTTTACAATAAGGTTCCATTAGTTAATCTTAATTAATGTATTGACTAACATGAACAAAAACTGAACAACACATTTATTAATGTTTGATAATTTGAACTAATGTTAACAAGCACAACTTATGATTTTAATAATGCATTAGTAAATGATGAAATTAACCAACTAAGTATTGTTCTTTCTTAGTTCAAGTAAACTAAAGTATTTAACTAATGAACCTTATCATAAAGTGTTAGCAGGGACAGTAATATTGGGAAATATTAATACAATTAAAAAGCACTGTTGTTTCTTTCTTTCTTTCTTTCTTTCTTTCTTTCTTTCTTTCTTTCTTTGCCTACACTGTAAAAAATTATTTAGCAGTTTAGTTGTTTCAATGAATTTTTTTATGTTGACACAACTTGCAGTTACTGAATTTGTTCATTCAACTAAAAATTTTAAGTTTTCAGTGTCTCAACTAGTTTGAAAGTTGACTGAACTAGGTTATTTGTCCTTATAACTTAAAAAAAATTGTTGACTCAATTCAATAGCAATATCACATTCACAACATCACTTATCGCGAGATCTCGTCATTCTCGTGAATGCTGTTGAAGACAGAAGAAGGTCGTCAGCCATTCTAGTCAGTTTCTCCTCAAAGTTTGGACATTTGACTAAAATACAACTTTGGTAAGTAAACTATTCGTATTTATTGGCTTAATGTGTAAAGAAGTGTCTCAGAAGAGTAAGTATGGTTATAGAGTGGTATATTCTGTATGTAAATTACTGTATGTAAATGTTCGTTTCGCGGCACTCTGAAGCCTCAAAATACAGGCAGTTCCACAGTATTTTCCTTATAAATATTAAAACATATATTCTCCCATGCGGGACAGTGGAGCTGAACTTATGTGGAGCACGATAAAAATACAGTTTGTATGTATTATTTGAGCCCAAGGCTGCGTTAGAGACCGTTCAAACAGAGCGCGAGAGCTCAACAGATCACTGTATGGATAAAGAACGGCGGGTATTTAAAAAAAAGGAGCAGCTCTAAACCTGACAGCGTAAGACATCCGTCAGAATATACATCGATGAAAAATTAGGGGAAAAAGAGATTCCTACTCGAACTGTGTCTTTTCTGCATGTTATAAAGGAAACGAATGAGCACCATAGATGAGCACCTCCCTCAGAGTTCTTCTGGAGCGCGTAACTTAACGTTACATTTGATATCGCTGACATAAGCTTAGTTCTGATGATTTTTTTACAGTCTACGGTTCAGATGAAGTTCTGAAGGTAGCGTTACAAACTCTTCTTTCAGTTTTCTGAAGTAACGTTAGTCATTCAAGTGCCTCGCTAGAACCTAGAACCCAGTGTAATACTGCGTGAATATCTGTTTTTATACAGTCTATGGTGAATATACGGTCATAAGTAAATTGCATACGTTCAAATCTATATATTTTAGAATAAAAGCATATATCTTGTATAAATAGAGATACAATAACGATCGACACAAATGTGTTAAATTTCCTTTTATTGTGTTATAATTCTGTGTTGTGTCATTTAAAAGCATCGTCTGGATGGTATAGTTTGTCTTTGGCATTTAATACAAACTTGTCAATACATTTGACTCTCTGTAAAGATTTATTTATATGTATGTTTATTATTTTACAGTGTTTTAACATGTTTTTGTATTTTTCATGTTTATGATATTTTGGGATGACTGAAGATTCAGAGCAGAATTCAATAATCCTGTGAATGGACCGCAGCGAGTCCTTTTGCAGTTATCCATCAAAATGCTATGCAGACATAATGGAAATGGCATTTACATTGTAGAGCTTGGACGAAGTTGTAAGTAAATTTATTTATTTATAAATGCACATTAATCGGAGTCTATATGCTTTACGTTTGTAAGGCCCTGTTTAATGCATCCCTTTGTTTTTATTAAAGCACACAGGCTCTGCGCAGGAATTCATCAAGGACATGACTGCTGGGATCACGCTTGTGGATGACCAAACTGAGCACCATCAGTCTGCAGTGATGTGGTCCAGGTAAAAGAAGAAGAAGAAACTGGGACTGGGACTAACAGAAATAAACTATTTCAGGTTCAAAACAACTTGAGGTTTAGTAAATGACAACTTCCTTTCTTTTTCTTTTTTGGGTGAACCCTTTACGAAAATGTAGATATTTGCATTGGAAAACAGCTTCAAAATTTAGAAAACATAATTTGACATTATTTTCCCTTCAGTTTTATTCCGTGAATTTTCTATAATTGGTATTTAAAGTGTTGAATTTATCTTCATAAAACCACCAGAAACCCTGTTTATGGACATAGCCATTCTTTATTATTTTGCTGAGTACTGTTTTGAATCCTGAAAAATGTTCAGTTCTAGCATATTGGCCATTAGCAACTTTGCTTAAAGGAATATTTCACCAAAAAATTTAAATTAGGCCATGTTTTACTCATTCAAAGGCATCCTATGTGTATATGATTTTCTTCTTTCAGAAAAATCTGATCTGAGTTGAATTAAACATTGTCCTGGCTCTTCCAAGTTATTTAATGGCAGCAGACAGGTGTGTTTTTTTTTTCTCAGCAGTCCGAAAATAGTCAAATAAAATGCACCCATCCATCAATAAAACGTGTCTCACATGGCTCTGGGGGGTGAATAAAGGCTTCCTGTAGCAAATCGATGCGCTTTTTGTAAGAAAAATATCCATATTTAAAAAGTTGTAAACACTTTTTTTCTCTTCCACTGACTATCATACGTGCAAGCCTAATTTTGTGATTCTACTTTGTGATTGGCGTATTGTTGTCTCTCCTCCGCTCTTCCGTGTTCGTCACTAATCACCGGTGCATGCATGACCCCTATGTCCTATTTTCATCCACCCGGAATGGCTCTCACGAAAGTGAGAGAAAAGGGTTTAAATATGTTTTGAATAACATTTTAAATATGTATTTTTTTTATTACAAAACACATGGATTCGCTACAGGAGGACATTATTCACCTCCCAGAGCCATGTGAGGTACTTTTTATTATGAATTGATGCACATTATTTGACTACTTTTGGACTGTTGAAAAAAACACCCACCTATTGCCATAAATATTTTTTTATATAATCCGACTGGATTTGTCTGAAAGAAGAAAGAAATACACACTAACGATGCCATGAGGGTGAGTAAAACATACATGGGTTAACCAAGCCTTTAAGAGTCATGATTTACTCTGAACATGCAGTGCAACAGACTATTATTTAAAAGGAATACCTATTTACACCAATATATTTTCTGATCATTGTATAAATGGTGTGACAGATTAGACACTTAGAATTGGATTAAGAAAAAAAAACTGAATATGTTGTATTGGTTTGTCACATTTTATGTCATTCAGAAATCATGTAGAATACCAGTGACGAAAATAATTTCCCCCCATTTTTAGTATAGTTGGTTCTGGGGGTGTATTTTACACTTATCTTCCCATGCGATTTTAAACTCTTTGTGTTCAGCAGAACAAAGAAATTTGTACAGGCTTTTAACAGTTTAATACAGGAAGTTATTTTGAATGTTTCTGAACGAAACCGTTGAGGAGCAGCATTTACAGTTGACTTTCATTTTTGGTTAAATGTTTCAAAATATCTTCCACTTGAAGGTGAATTACACTTTGCATTAATTGGTAGCTGTGCTTTTAACACACAACTTTAATAGTGTATGTACATATGTGTGTTCATTTGTTTATAAATCTATTAAGTAATGTAATATTTTTTTCTTTTCCCAGCCATCCAGTGACATTAAGGATGTTGAGAAAGAAATTGAAGAGGGCATTCTGATTGTAACTGAAGAACAGCAATGTGATGTGCTTCCCAAGGAATAACCAACATTGGTCTCATTTGGACATCTCCCATGTCCCCAAGGCATTTGGACTCCTAATGGGTCTGTATGCAGTGAACATCCACCACCTCCAGTGCATTAAATACACCATTGAGGCTCTGCAAAAACTTGTGAAGACCAGCTGCTCCCACCATGTGCTCGCTACAGCGGCAGGAACTATAGGTGTGGGGGAGTGAATGTCCAGCGCCCTCTCCACCCTCAACACCACAAATAAGGTGTCCTTGAGCAAGGCACAACTTCTCCCCGGGTGCTGCAGCATAAATGGCTGCCCACTGCTCTGGGTGTGTGTTCACGGTGTGTGTTCACTGCTGTGTGTGTGCACTTTGGATGGGTTAAATGAAGAGCACAAATGTATGTCATGTCACTTTCACTTTTCAGTGTTCATGATGTGTCCATCGGCTCCACAGCACTCTTTCTTAAAAAGTAGTGTTTTTTTTGTTTTTTGTTTTTTAATAAGGAAAGGTTCTTTTGTGCCTTTCACTATATAGAATGTACATTAAAGTTTATCATGTCATGAGTTGGAATATGCATGTTCTCATGTAAACAAATGTTTTTTCACCTCTCATTTTCTTAAACAGTATGTACACATTTTCAGTATGTAGCATTATGATGGGGGACGAGTTTGGAAACTTTCAAGATCCTTCTGATGTTAACACCTCTGTCTGGTCATGTTGTGCTATGAAATTTAGAATCTGACTTTAGATCTTTGTGCTTCCATGTGCATTCATTCCATTTATATCTTATTATACAGAAGTACAGTACACAAATTTTTTGTAACTAAGTGTGATATTATATACATATATCTTGGTTTCTCATTTTGACCATGACTTGCATTATGGTGGGGGGAGTGCATGTGAACTTGTGCAGGGTTAATATGCAGAGTTCAACCTTCTGATTTTCATATTGAGTTATGAAATTAAAAACAATCCCTGTGGTTTTGATCTGATGAATTGAAATGCAACTATTTGTTTCTCAATCCCATGCCAATGTTATTTATTATACATCACACTTTCAAGTGTCAGTTCAGATCTTTAGACGTGTGTTTTTATATTTTGCTTTTTTTTGTTTTGTTTATCAATTATCAGTTGATGTATTGACAGCAAATTGCTTGTTCAATTTAAATGTGAATGAAAGTGTTGTCTCTATCATTAAATAAATTACATTAAAAAAGTGTTTCGTCATCTTTATTTAAACATTTAAGGCAGTGGGGTAAAATTTGTTTATGATTATTGATCGAAGTAAAAAAAAAAAAAAAAAATCCCTGTTGACACAACATGACTTAGTTGACTGGACTAGAAAATATTAGTCAAGTCAACTTAAAGAAATTTGTTACCTGGACTAGCTCCACTCTATTTTGAAGTTGTTTCAACAAGTTTTTTTTTGTCAAGATAACAAAAAATTTTTAGGCAGCGGGGTAACAAAATATTTTTAGTTGACTCAACAAATTCTTTTTTACAGTGTATTAGCTGAAATGACCTCAAAATGGCCAACATCTGCAGACATATTAATCATTTACTGGCTATGATAAACTAATCTCTCACCATATAGATCTTTGTTTTGTTAAATATAAATGGTGCTACAGTATAGTGAGTTTTTGCAACACACCCTCTCCAAAAGTAAGAATCCAGGTGCAATATTTCACCTTGAGCTTCACAGCTCCTCTCAAACACCTGCTCTATTCCTCTACACAGTCCCCGGATGCTCTCTGTTCTCCAGCTATTTCTCTCTCTTCTTAGGCTTGGAGGTGTGCAGTACCTCCCCCTTACTTATAACCAACTGACAACAGTATTTGATTAAAAGCACATTTGGACGGTAGAGAAAGAACCCGACCCGGCCTCCATAATTAAGATCACTTCCCAGATTACTCCCGACAACAAAAGTGTGGAAAGCGGGGATTCATCAGCCAAGGCGAGGGGATGAAACAGAGGAGCATGGGATGGGGCAGACGCCTCGTGTGCCTTGATCAAACGTCCAGACGAGGGGAGACGGACCCCTACAGAACCCATAGCACCAAGTCCTTCTCTGGGATACAAACACATCCCGCTCCACGTATCAGTGGGCGATATATTCAGTACACACCAACATTTCACACATGTACACACACAGCAATTTCACAATAAATCCCAAATTAGAGGGAAAGAAATAACAAAGTCCTCCCGAATAAAGGCGCTAACACGCAAACACATAGCATGGGAGCAAAGCAAACAAACATTTCCGTATGCAATAACGCAAATACACACACTCCGTTTTGGAGTTACAATGCTGCAGGTGCTGTTCAAGTCTAATGAAGACAAATAAACGTGCGAGAGTGCCTAGAAGTCACATAATAACAAATAGAGATCAATACTTCTCAGAGGAGAATTATTAGCCAGCTTTGTGAGTTTTAGCCAAAAGCCTCTGGGTGTGATTTGTTCTGTCTCACTCATAACTTCCCTTTTTCACAGCAGACACAGAAACCCCACATCACATCTCTCTTTCTCTCCTTCTCTAGTGTGGGCTCTGCTACGGCTGTGGTTAGGGTGCTCACTGAGGCGTTGCGAGTTAAGTGGCCTGCCCAGGGGGAGCCTGGAACTAGGCAGTGGCCCACCTGGGCCTTGATCCCGAGACCCCCTGCGGTCAGAGGTCCATCTCCTTAACCGTTCCTTGGCGATGCTTCGCATTACCCCGGCCGTCCTCAGCCTCAAAAACCCAGCGCGGGAGGCCATTAATATAATCACAGGGATGTAGTGTGCGCGGGAGAGCCCTGAGGCTACGGCAATCAGTGGGGCTGAGTGAGGGCTAAGAGAGACTGAGGAGAGAGAGAGAGAGAGAGGAAGAAAAATATATAAACTGAGGAGAAAATCTCCCATAGCTTCCATGTTCTGCGTGCGCTGAAACAGGATCGCGTCGGATCATCATTCCTGGAGACGTGGGACGAGAGGGGGGCTGAGGTTTGCACTATAAAGGGGACCTCCCACGACGGAGAGAGGGAGATCGGGGGAAGGGGGGATCATGAATCTTCTCTGCTCAACCTTAAGCCTCTCTAGTTAGTTGATCTAAAGATGACTGGTCACAGTACCATCATCATGCAAATTTAAATAGAGATGATCTTTTAGCCGCCTGATGAGGGGGCCACACATACAGGACAAGTGTTAATGATCAACACCAGTCCACGGGCCCCTTCCTCTGCACGAATCACATCATCGCCAGCTCGACTTGTTACGAGAGTCGCTCTCGCTCTGAAACAGCCGATACCCATAACGTTCTGATTAGCGTCATGAAATTAATTCACCCTTAAGCATCTTAGCGAAATCCAACCCACATTTAGGTATAAAAATCGAAACTATAAATATCGTGTTTATATTTAAAAAAGAACATTTATTTTACACTGGGTATGTAAAATGCACAGCATGCTTTCAAATGAAAGCAGGAAACATTATGCCATCTTGTTTCCCCAAGAAAACTCCAGACACAAAAGATTTGCTGTAAACATACGTTTCCAGTAATGCTCAAAAATTTCTCACTTCAAAAATGCATGTTCCTGCAATAAACAGGTTAAGTATTGTACTCCTTCACTTGACCTCGGGAAGTTAAGAAGGATGCTGGCGGCTGATCTGACGCAAAGAAGTCATGCATAAAAACTTCAAGAAGTGTAACTGTTTTTTTCAGCCTCCAGTCGTGTTGTGTCTGGAGTGGATTGGATCGTCCACACTACCACAGGCTCATCTATACTGACAGCCTTATTTACAAAAACATGGGGAAGAGTTGCAAGGCAAGTTACCCCACACTCTCTCCTTCACTCACTTAACTTAGCTTTCTCCCAATTACAACGATTGGCACAGACGCCATAACAAAAGAGATGAAACGGGCAACTTAAGAGACAGACAACAACACTTCGTGATCAAGACTGAAGAAAGGGCGCAGTCGAGAGAACAAAAACAATAACAGACAAGAAAGGGGGAGAGGGAAAAGAAGCTGATTTGTGAAAACCGGCGGAGATGGTGGGAGATGTGTTATGGGTAAGTGTCAGCAGGAGGGGAGAAACACATCTTAAGACTTAAAAGGTGTTTAAAGTAAGCTGAGCATCGGGGGAATTCTCTCTGAGAGCCCCTTTATAATTCACCTCTGTATTAATGCAGATAAATAAAGGCAAATTCCCCAAAGTAAATACTGTTTAACTCTCACCTTCAGCAAGAGTTCCTTAAAGTGCTTCTCACAGGACTGACAGCCCTCTACAAACAAAGCAACCAGGTGGCTGATTGTACGTGTATATATGTCTACAGCATTTAAACAATGCAATTATTTCCATATAAGAGTATGTATACCCTCTACCACAAACACTACAGTAAGACACCACTGATGCTTTTATGATCATATTATATTCTGTTTAAATTAATGGGGGGAGGGTCTGTGTGGGTAACTTTTGAATGAAAGAGACCACACGGATAAATAATAGGAAGGTCTGCATACTCGTATGACACTGAGGGTCTGGAGATGTGGCAGTGCTGGTATGACTAGAGGAGTGCAGTCACAGAGGGCCATGTGTTCAAACCCTGGAGCACTCATTAGCATCCGGGCCTATTTATTTACTTTAAGATCACCAGAAAAAAAACAAAAAAAAAACAAACAGCAAAACTCTATTAGAGGAGAGGAAAATGGTGTTTTAAAAGTTCTAGGTTGCATGGTATTTAAAGTCACTAAATATTTACAAAGAGCATTTATGGTGAAAGACGTATTCATATTTAGAATATAAAACTGTAGAATGTCAACTAATGGACTGAGAAATAAGTAAAAGAGTTCATTTACAATCATTCATTTAAAAAGAAATAATAATAATAATTTAAATAACTTAAGTGTATTAATTCTATTATTCTGAAAGAAATTCCAATATTAAGGTCAGATATTGAGTGATACGGCCCTGATGTGACCATGGTTCAGTTCAAAGTAGCAGGACAGACGTGCAGAGGCATTAAAGAGCTTTGCAAACAGGCGGTCATGTCCCTGACTGATATCAGCACTGCCACACACAGATCTCTCACAGCCTGTTCAAGAGCACAGCACAGATATGTTAAATACATCACCCTCTCTCTCTTTCAACATCTCTCTCTCTCTCTCTCTCTCTCTCCCTCTCTCTGCCAGTGCCAGTGCTTTCCTCTTTCCCCTCCGTATGCCATCTCTCTCTCTCTCTCTCTCTCTCTCTCTCTCTCTCTCTCTCTCTCTCTCTCTCTCTGGTTAGGAGCAGCTAATTCACAGGGTCTGATCTGTCTGTAAGGCTGGAGACGCCAATGCTATCATTATCAGCCAATTCAGCCAGCCGTTAAATGGAGGAATCAGGAGACATTTGCTCTCCTCCACTATCGCAATGACATCATTACCGGGAGAATCAACAGCACAAGCACTCTGACCGTGTGTTAGTGTGACTGTGCAAGTGTGTGCGTGAGCATGTGTGTGTGTGCGGTGTGTGTAAAACATAAAAGGGTCGTATTCGGGGGAAATTAGGGGGGAGTAAAAATAACATGAGCCTACCTGTGAGATACCGTGGGCCGGGACACACTGTCAGCTGAAAGTTCCCAAGTGAAGAGCATGGAGAGGGGGAAAAAAGAGGGAGAGAGGGAGAAGGAAAAAGAGAGAGTGGGTGAAAGAGTCGTTTGCACATAGAGGGTATTTTTATTTTTATTTTGTCACACACTCCCTCCCTCTTTTTGCCGCCCCTCTCCAACACTGCGCTAATAGCCACCTGTGAACCGTGCAGCCATATGATCCTCTCCCAGTCCTCTGAAGTGGAGTCACCTCTGTGTTTTTCGGCTCCCTCCTCCAATGATAAATCATCATCGTTTAGCTAATATCCGTTTTTAAACTCTCTCCCTGATTAACAACACTCTTCCCCCTTGGATACAAACCACTCCTGCTACAGTGCAGCTAAATAGCTTGCACCCCCCAACCCCTACACCCCCGCTCTCTTTTTTTTTCTTATATTCCTTTGCTCTTTTTCTCTTTTCTTCACTTTTGAAATTCTAGGTCCTTCAAACATAGGACAAATAAAAATTCATTAACAATGACTGTCATGTCTGTTTGAAAGGGTCACTATCAGCATTTTAACCTCCAACTGCTCAAGAACAGGAAGAAAAGACAAATGCATTTTAATTAACCAATAATAAAAAGTTAAAATAAAAAACACTTCTAAGTTGCAAATAAGTAAGAAACTGATGTTACGGATTACAACGTGTCTGGAAACTAAATATACATGTGTAAAATTGTTGATTATGCACAAAGCTACAGAGATTTAAAAAAAAATAAAAATAAAAATAAAAAAAGATGTTACAGCACCCCTAGTGGAGGGGGCAAGACAGAAATTCAGTCTGTGCAGATCTGACTGGAAATTGTCAAAATATTTTCAGCAAAGGAATCCCGACATGCGAGCGGCTTGGGCTCCCCTACAAAGGACCCATCTTCCCTGAGTAACAAGTGGAGGGAATGAGTGCCGACAGAGAAGCTAAAATCCCTCAGGCTAAAGAAATCCAGCTATTGTAGTAATAACCCCCGAGACCTGGCTGAGTATGTACAGCTTTCAGAGGTACTTCTCATCCTATTTGTAGCTCCGCCAGTGATGTATACGTGCGCGTGTGTGTGTGCTGGTAAGTGACGGGGAGTACATAACATAGGTCACTTCACCGCTCATGTGCTCCTTTAAACACACTCTTCTTTCTTCCAAGTTCTATTTCTTTTATTTATTTATTTATTTATTTTAGACAAGTGCAACTTCCCACCACAGATACTCACTGGGGTTTGCCTATAATACTATAATGTTTTTTTTTTTCATCTCTCTTCTCATTTTTCTTTTCTTTTTTTTCTTTTTTGTTCCACAAGGCAAGTTTCATTAAAGATCCAATTATGCAAATCAGGTCCTGAAGAGCCAGTTGAATATGCAGTATAATAGTGTACCGTAATAGTTCAACACAATATACTGCATCTGAGGCAGATTTACGAGGCAACATAACTGCTACGCCTCCGTCCTTTGGAGAAAACCTCTTGATCATAATTAAAGGTGCAGGGTCCCTCTTTACTTCTCAGATGCGTCCATTTTAACCAGGCTGCCCTCCAGGGGGCTTCAGTCCCTCACACTTAGGGTGGGTTGTGCACCCGTTGAGGTCATGACCTGGAAACAGTTCAAGGGTAGATGTTGTTAAACTCCCCCAATTATCTGGAGACATCTTGTAACAGAGATGCCCTCCGCTCCAGCGGCGGACCACCCACCCATCAGAGGTATCTGCCACTATTTTTGGTGCAGCCTGTGCAGCGCTGCAAATATTTACCACTATTTTAAGAGCTCGGATTAGAATGCAAAACAACATAATAGCATGTGCTTACAGCCAGTGATTGACAGGAAGTCGCTTGTTTGCGCAAAGCCCCTGTCGGCTGAGATGACATGGTTATAATTTTATGCTTCTCACTGACTCAAAAGCAAACCGTCACGTCAGACGGTGCCTTATAGTAAGGAATTAGTTGTTTGTTCATTTTTTGGTAAAAAAAAGTTAACTCAGCAGTAACCTCAATTGCTAAAAATAAGATGCTAGGTTTTAAAAAAATTAAAAATTAAAAATGAGGTGTGGTAAGCTAAAAAGGAGTCCCATGTCTGGAAAATGAGTAACGCCGTAGCCGAAGGCTGACTGTGTCTCCCAAGGCTGTGTAAACCTGCCCGAATCAACACTCTCCATAATGACCACATGTCCCACAGCCTTTCTGTACACACTCGCTCTCTCGCTCTCTAAAATGTGTGTGAGAGCGTGAGCACGTGTGTGCTGTTGGAGGGCTGATTTTCGTCCACCCATTCCCTCTCCCACAGGAGAGAATTATGAGAAAGGGGGAAAAAACTTAGAAGGATACGAAACATCTGCACACATCTGTTCAGCTCTGTCATCTGCGTACAAGCTAACTTTAACTCTAACGCATGCTTCCACTCCAGTGCTAGATATTTCTCAAAGTGCCATTAATCTATCTATATATTTTTCTCATGGAAAGTGCCTCTGGGTGGACTAGAGCAAAGACCTCTCTCTCTCTCTCTCTCTCTCTCTCTCTCTCTCTCTCTCTCTCTTGCTCCATAGACAGACAGACGCTCCTTCTGGTGGCACCCTGGCATGAGGCAGTGGAGACAAGATCATCCGTCACCACCTCATCTGTCAGGGCACTCTTTATTCTTAGATCACACACTGACTGACGTCTGTGATTAGCCCGCTCAAAAACTTCCACTCCTCTACCCGCTCTCCCTCTCCACCTCTCTCTGTCTGTTTCGAACGACGACGAAAAGCCTTAGAAATCATCACTCATTTATAAGTGACATGTGCATAACGAAATGTCCTTACTCCACTATAATTATTTGTTAAATACAAAAGTTGACATATGTCAGTAATCGAACATTCCCAGTTATATTACGTAAAGTGACATGCTGAACTGTGTCTTCGGCTGTACACAGGCGGATATTGAATGACAGGGAATTATGCGCTTGATCAATCGGAAAGGACAGGCATAGGAGTAATGTGAGGCACTCTTTTCCTAAATGTACTTTCAGGATGTTTGATTCTATAGCGATCCTTACAGGACCACACCTGTAACTTTACACCAAAAATGGGGATGTTTGGAGATAATTGACAACAATGTGGGGAAAATTATTCTATACTTTTAAAAAATAAAGGGGGGTTTCACCGCAATGCCACAGAACAGAAGTGCCAAAACTTTAATGCTGAAGGGCCAAAAATAAAACTTGACTGAAAACTAAACATTTCATTATATACAACTATATGTTATATTAAAATGTATCGTTTAAAAAAGAAAAAAGGAAAATTAAAAAAATAATAATTCAAATATTTGTGTGTGTGTGCGTGCGTGCGTGCATGCGTGCGTGCGTGTGAGTGAACACAAAAATTTACATTAGAAATGAAAATACTGTAGAATTCAATGGCATGTTTTCCCTCCTATTTTCATCCTCTCTCTTGTGTTATGGCATTTGGAGGCAAATCAATAGTCATCAAAGTCCAACAGTGGGCATTCGTGTCATAGAAGCACCGATTTTGTGTTTCCCAAAGAATGTGTCTTTGTTATTTTAGTTATAACTTTTTTCCACTCTTAAGAACATTTTGTGCAATGGTAATGTTCCACGGATGTTAAAGGTTCTTTATATTACCATCAACACCAATATATAAAAAACAAAAAAGTAAAATATTTAAAAATGTCATTAGGCAAAGATAGATTCTTTTTTCAGAAGTTAAAATAACCTTCCTCATCAAGGTCTCTAATGTTATATGGAAAGCAAACAGCATCGTGTGAATGCCATAACAAATAAATGTGCATTTCAGGATTCTTCCGTCATGAGGAGAAAGGCCTGAGACTTGAGAGGAAGGGAACGAGGGTGACGACGGGGTGGAGGCATGGGGTCGCTGTCTCCACAGCACATATCAATTAATACCTAAACGCCACGGCCTTGCCTGCCATACTGTCCCCCATGAGTTGCCTGGCTAAGGCTCGGGCATCTGGAAGACAATTTCCTCCAATTAAAAGGAGCGGGAGGCATTTAAGTGTGGAATGGCTGTTTGATCGAGTCTCCAAGGCTCAAGCACAGATCCAGCCGGCAAAGCTGGAGAGTGACAGGCCTGGAGACAGAGAGAGAGACAGAGAGAGAGAGAGGCTGTGGTGAGGGCTGGGGAGGTGCACCTCCACACACTGGGGTTACTGGTGACGGCGGCGGTGAGCACGCAGACCTAGGGACATGCTATTGCTCTCGAACGCTGCCAAGTTCTGCCACACAACACACACTTTCCCTGCCGAACGAGTGCAAGACGCATATGTAAATGAGAGCGTACACACCAGGGAGGAGACATTTTGACAGGATTGGCTTGGTCTGTTTAGCCCCATCGAAACTGCTATCAGTTGCACTGGCAGAGTGTATTCACAAGAGTCTCCACAACACCCTCTCTCTCACTGCATTTAAACAAGTTCCATATTTTTCCTCCCCCCCCCAAAAAAAATGTTTTTGTCTCATAGAGGATACATTTCATGGGAGCATGATATACATTTTTAGCTGCTTATGTGTTTGCAACGACAAAAAAAAAAAAAAAAAAAAAAAAAAAAAAATTAAAATACATATAAATAATAATAATATATATATATTTTTTTTAAACCTGCAATAAGCAATACTTGCCATAACATCAACACCTCAACAACTGTGGCTACCCCGTGCCATCCCATGTTTTTATTATTATTATTATAATTACTTTGCTCATTAGTAAAATATTTTAAAAATAAAACATGTTAATTGGCATACAAACTAAGATTACAAATCAATACTGTAGTCCTGGAACAATTTTGGATTAGTTCATGATTAAATACAATGAAATATTGCTGTTAAATAAATGTAACATTTCACATAATATGATCACCTCAATTCAGATGGCCTCTCAGTTACACCATGCATGACGATTTTCTCTCCCTCTCTCATTCTTTACAATAATCCATCATACTGTTTATTGATTGATTTATTTTAATCTAGAAAGGAGCTTACAGGGCTATATTTGTGGTCATGTTAATGCTGGCCTTTCAGATGAATTGTGTGGGATTCTGAAAAGAATGTGTGACTTGACTATAACACAAAGTCATTTCAAATCAGAGAAATGAAAAGAGCTGACAAAAATGTCTACGCCCAGACAGTATTACAGACATAATATCCATTAAACAATGACAGTACATCTGTGCCGCCTGCTATCTGCCCCTTTCTATGAACAGTTAATCTAAAAAATAAAATAAAAAAAATCTCATTTTAACATTATGAAAGATGCAAAGGAACTAAAAGTGTCTGAATGAGTTTATATGTGAGTGTGTGTGTAATATTCTCCTCCTTAAGGAAAAGTTTTGGGTCATATCATATAAAGTGAGAAGATAAATCTGCAGCTGGATCTGAATGCATGAGACAGCAAATCAATTGTGCTTGATTTATGAAGACCTTTCATAAAGAATTAAGCACCTGACATTCGTGCAATAGACGCGTGATGCAATGTGTCATTATAATTCTGACCCTGACAGTGTTATAATTTGTACCAAGTAGCAAAATATGCATTAAACAAAATACTGAATAATTTGACTGAGTGTCGAAAAGCAGCCCACAATCATGCCAACATACAACATTTGATCTTTACTTGAATTATTCTCGCACTCCCGCGCGCATTCCTATCCCAGTCTCCAATTTTTTACAACTTTCTTGTTCTTTCTTTTTTTTTCCCTCTTGATAAAACATAATTTCCCCAAGCGACAATGTTCGCAGCAGTCGTTCAAATCTCCATTTCCAGGGGAGATGTGCGTGTGTTTTTTCTTTCCGCGGATAAAAAGGTTTTTAAGTCTGATATGACATTTAGCCCTCAGTTGTTGAATGCCATCATAAGGCTTCTGTTCATAAGAGGTCGATCACAGCACAAAATGGCAGGTCTCACCGGCTCTTCCATCTCACAAGTTTTGACACATGCACCGGGTAACTTTGATCCTAATTCTCCAACCGATCTGTGTTCTCTTCAGCTGAAATCCTAAACGCAAAGCCCTTGGGGCTGAAGTGAGAAAGTTTGAGCAGAGATTTGAGGAAACTTTCTTCCAGCTCCAGATCTGTGCTTGGCCAGCACGAGCGGACCTGGTGCGCATCCCTGGAAAGCTTCTGTCCGCCTCACAGTAATAATGCACGATGTGTATTTACACTTAATTAATATACGTGTCCTTACAAGAGCCAAATGTTAAATATAAAGCGTGCGTTTATTATTATATTTTTTTTTTCTTTAGAGTAAGTTCATCTAAACGCGTGCAATGGCTTCCAGTAAACGCTTTCGATTATGAAGCCGTTTTATTATCTCACGTGACAACGATTTAGACAATATTGCATCTATTTCAAACAAATAGTGCAATGTAATAATACACACACAACAGCATTAGCACAAACTGACTTTTAGAACGCGAATCGAGTGAAATCCATCCGAGAGCCCATTACTGATCTAGCCACTTCTTACCTTTAAATTCATCCGGGCGTCAGGACGCGTTGCGAAAGATTGTCTTCATTGAATAATGAAGCATGTCCACATAACTGAGCTGATCATTTTCTCATACTACTGAGGGGGTTAAAGCATACACACACACACAAACAGATGCGCGCGCGCTTCGGACCTGTTATGTTCGTCCTCCCGCGAATCCGTTTCCCAACTGTTCCTCGCGCATCCCGAGTGATGAAAAAGCGCCTTTGAGTTTATTCTCGATAAAAACGCGTTCATTGATAGCGATCGGCCAGCATCACAAGACATTTCCCCTCGTCTGTCTGTTCGGACTCCCCCTGGCTGGACGGTGAAAAGCATTGCCGTTAAAAAGACACTCCATTGTCGTCCATTCACAGAGAGCGGAGAGAGTCTTGCGGCATGTGATGGGACTAAAAGCTTGAACCCTTAATAAAACAGCCCCGGTGCACGGGATCTCATCTCGGATCGTCTGTTTCCTCCACGCGGAGAGACTCGAAGGCGAAATTCACTCCATCGGATCATCTTATTGACCTTGACTTCCTTGCAAACACTTATTAAAATCTGTCTATCCTCACTCACATTCTCAGCCCCGTTATTCAGACGAGGCGTAATTGGCTTTGATGCCTGTCGCCGTTTAAATAACACCGTGGAAAAACACTACAAATAGCTACAATTGAAAAATAAAGGCGCTTACCTTTTGGGGGAAGTATCTGAAGTCTTGTATCCTCGGGAAAAAGTCCAGTGAGGCGAGAGGAGAGCGCGAGCATCAGTCAGTATAAGAGAGAAGTAATGAGTGATAAAATGACGCTCATCTGCACTGTAACCTTGTGGCGTATTTAATGTAAATAAGCCGGTTATGTTGCACACAATCACACACACACACACACACACACATGCACATACGTGCACACAAACAGAAACCGGGCAAGACGGAAAGCGCTTTTTGCGCACTCTTATATGCTAACACATGAGCGCATTTTTAAAACAAATGCACTTTATCAGTTTGTAAATATGAGATGAAATTGCCTCTCAGCGGGGCGCGTAGCCTAACCAACAACCTCCCTCTCCATCACAGAAAGAGGAAAAGGGTCCAGACAGCGGTCGAGACGCGCTCAGAGACGTGGGAGAAGGTCCTCTGAAAAGGTGCTTCGGTGAGGACATGAAACTTTTTTGGGGGCTGAACTTCAGCGCCCAGGCCGGTGTTGCTTTTACGCGAGGAAAGAGACGCAGAATAACGCAATTGTTCAGTGTCCCGGCAGTTGACAAAAGCTACGGATTCAATAAAGTCTTTGTTGTGGGATTATATAATGATTATGTTGTAATTATGGGAACGCCTTGGTAACAATAATAATAACAATACAAAAGTGCCCAGTGGGAATGCGCGTGCGTGTGACTGAAGAAAAGCACACGGATGCGAGACTGTTTGATTATCGATCGGTTATTAGATTGTGCCCAAAAAAATAAAATAATAAAAAAAAAAAACATAAAAATTGAAGAAAAATAAAATAAATAAATAAATAAATAATATATTATAATTAGGCACCGTCTCTAAGAAATTATTAATATTAATTATGTATTTACGTTCATTACCATCATGCAGTTATGTTACAGTAGGACCTGTAATTAGGAAAAATGGAATCAATAGGACTGATCATGAATGATTTAGTGTTAGGAGCTGGTGACATCTAATGATACGGTGTATTTACACAGACAGGACAAAACACTTTCTCCTAACGTGATCCAGAGAACTGTGTTACCATGTGACAAGTTGCAAAGTGGAGGCTTTTCCTCTTTCTCTTTCTGCTTCACTACACAGTTGTGTGTTTGTGATGTTAAGTGTGTTCAAAGGAGCATTAATCGTTATTAAATCCCAAAGGCAAAGGCTCGCCTTCTCTTTATTTTCTTTCCAGACAAAACACACGTTTTAAAAGATAGCACATTCATTATTCACTATGAAAATCAGATTCCCATGCTGCCCCTTAAACGCTCAGGAATTCAGCCCGCATTTTCCAGTCTGATGTGTATGAAATTCCTTTTTGAACAAATTCCAAAATAAAAGTTGTGCCTCTAAAGAAATTAGCATAGCCATCCCATCAATAATATCGCTATCTCTATGGGAATGATAGAGAAAGCAGTAGGGGTGTTCCTTTACTCAATTCTTCATGGATTCTCTGTTTCTTTTGAACTTGTTATAGCAAGTCAAGTGATTCTTTATCGGTGACAGGCCTGACAATACACCAAGAGGACGGGAAAGCAGGTCAAAAGGAAGTTGCCATATGGACTTCAACATGCACTTTCCTAACAATATAAGGGCAGAGATATGCAGCACAGGCTAAGTGTGTGTATCACGCTCTCTATTTATCCTTTATTTTTGAGTGCTTGGGGTTAAATAAAGTTGAAGACGTGTTGTGGATAAAGTGGGTCAGCTGCATACTTGTTAAAGTGAATCGCTCGTCTATGTTTCTTGTCTGTTTACTTCTCCGTGGCTTTTACGCTTACAAATAAATGTGGATACGTTCGGTTTGACTGCTATCCATTTTATCGATTTTAGTGCAAAATCAAGAGAATATGGTAAAATTGTCACGTTGTCTGCTGTGTTTGGAAGGGCAGCATTCGAGATTGATCATTTTGTCTCCGCAAATATCAACTTGTAACAGGAATCAAAAGGTCGCAAGCTCCTGACGGCTCGAGTCACGTGACTCCTGACTGCCCGCGAGCAACAGGTGCACCGGGGAGGAGGGAGGAGGACTCATGGCATCTTTTTTTTCTTTTTTTTTTCTTCTTTTTTTTATGTAGTCCTTGTCTTGCTGAAAGATGATGCTTATAGTGAATCAAGTGTAGTCAATTGTGGTGTAATGTTTCTTTATTTGTTTGTGTAGAATATCGCATATTATGTGTATACTATGAATTATGTTAATTATTTAATTATGTTAGTTAGTTAATTATTAATAGCATGCATATAGTACATACTATATTTAGTAAATTAGAATATATATCAACAGTATGTATTGATATATAGGATAATATATATGATAATATACGTTTATTTAATAAATACACACACACACACACACAATGCACGTCCTTGACAACAGACATTCATGAGCTTTTTTTTTATTCACATCACAAGTTTAGCTTAAAAATCAAAATAGGCCAATGTGAATGCTTAAGCAAAAGTTTATATTTTAAGTGCTTTGCATTACAACCAAATCCTTTTCACCACCATTTATTTATTTATTTATTTATGATTCCACTACTTCAGTGTAAATGGACATTCAGTGTGAAAAAAATCAATTTTAAAATACAAAAAAAGAAAAAGAAAATAAACCCTCCACGTATATTCCAGGAAATATAGGTTAATGAAGAATGCATATAATAATTAAGAAATATTTAAGAATGATCTGTTTTATATAGATTTAGATCACACTCCAGGACAAGTTGACATAGTCAGTCAAGTAACTTAAACTGTGTTTCTTTTTGTTTGTGTCAGATTGTAAATATACAAATACTGATATTTCCTGCAGTAAACCTGAGATTTGCATGCTCATGAATCATGCTCATGTAGCATTACTGCTTCACTAAAGTTGGACTATAGTTATTTTTGTGACACTGAAAAAGCAGTTGTGGGTAATATACTACTCGGAGAGTAACCCACACGGTTTGTTTATACTATTAGACCAAGACCACACACGTCCAGTGTAAATATTTCAAGACATCAAAGTGCATGCAAACACTGCACATTTTATTTTCAATACATGCTCATAACTGTTAACAAAGTGTCAGCCACAGAAAAAAAGAATGACTCAAGGTTCGAGCAGTTATAAGGGAAGATAAAATGGTCATGGTTGGGTATGATAGTGTCTCCAAAATTCCTTCTGACAGGAATTTAAGTATGAGCCTATCAGCATTGTGTCTGGTATCCGTCCAAAACAGTAGGCCTCTAAAACAGACATGCCAGTGTTCAGGAAAAAAAAAAAAAAAAAAACTACATATGAAGATGTTGGCCTCTCCATCTACTCGGCCTGAAAGAAGCTATTTAGCATCTTTTAGCAGATTTCCAGATATCCAGAATACACAAGTTTATCAAATTAATTCAGCGGAGCAATGACCAAGGAAGTGATGTACTCCTAATCAGCCACAAAGAGAGAGAGAGAGAGAGAGAGAGAGAGAGAGAGAGAAAGAGAGAGAGAGAGATGGGAGATATGTGGGGCGAGTGTCACTTTAAGACAGAGCAAATAAATGACTGCATAAGTGTTTTATCCAGGAGCAGCCTGATGGTTTAATGCTGTGCCTAGTTTATATCTACATACAAAAACACCAGAATGGTTTTCTCATATGGAAGAAGGGGAGGGGTGCTACATTACTTTTTAAATTGAGTTTCTCAGAGCATAATCTGTTCCAGGTCTTTGATGAAGAAATGTTCTCAACGTATCACAGTGACTGATTTAATGAGAAGCGAGTGAGCACAATTTCAAACAATCTGATTTTCTGAACCTTCTGTGACTCTAAACTTTTAAAATTGCACTTAAGGATCACATCAATTACTCTTTAAAGTATGACATCGGCTAACTAGGCGCACTAGCATAACAAACACACGCTATGGCGTATTTACTTCATATCCTCTCATCCGGATCTGATACATTGGTCCCTTATGTGAGCCTTCTGCGAAGCTCTCCCAACTCCATTACTGTTTCCCTTTCTCTTCAGCGAGGAGTGGAATACATGTGTGGCAGATCTACAAGTCTGACGATGATTTAGTCAAATATTACAGAAGCAAATATTTAGAGCCCACTTCTAGGTTTTCAGCATCTGACGAGACTCTACGTTTGTACGTTCTCCATATTCTTCAGCCCACAGTTTAGATAATGCTTTTGAACGCTGCTACAAACTCCCACACAGCGTTGACGAACTGAGAGAAGTGTATAATGTCTATGACTGATAACTGGACCAGTGCTAATTTAAATCATCTGAATCGATGTCTGGCTGGGGGAAAAAAAAAAAATCTAAACCAAAACATCTGACTCAAATTGATTACTGAGAATGTTGAGCATAAGAGATTTAATAATGATTATGTGCTTAAGATATTCATTACTCGTATATCTCTTACTAAAGCCAGTGTGTGAGAGTTTTCTTGACAAGAAGAGCTATGACACAAAAACAAACAACATTAGCAGTGGGAAAAATTAGCCGGCTAATCAGTTTCTTAGTTGCTTCATTACAACTTTGGCTTTCCTTAAGCTTGGTCTTGAGACTCGGAAAAACAAATGACTGAACGTTGACATGGGACCATTCCAAAAGTATTATTATTATTTTTTTTTTACTTCACACTGAAAATAACCAACAAATCCCCTTAGCATGTACAGTACTCATCACACTCGCTCCAGCTCAAACACAGTCTCGCCTCCTCTTTAAGGTCCATATTTCTGTGAAAGCGAGCCATCATATTTTACTATTACCTATCAATTGGTTTCTAATCATGGTAATGAGGCGTCTGCCGTTTGGTGACAGTGAACTAACGGCCTCTGTGGGAGCATTAAGGAGCCTGGGTTATGCTGTGGGCCGTTAACTACCTACAGGCGCTTGCTAATGGCTCCAAATGACCTCCTCAGTGGCTATTAGCACATAATTGGAACCTTGCAGACCATCAATGACTTCCACTGGACATGCGTACCTCTTCGGGCTTCTCCTCCTTGCTCCCCCACTTACTGTTTAATGGTCAGATTATGGTGAAGTGCTGGGATACAACCACAATTGCTGCATTAAGTTGTGTGTGGCCCACATGCACCCGATGCTGTGAACGGTAAAGCTGTAAATCATTTGCAGCATTGCGACAGCAGTGTTTCTCGAATAAATATGCCATGTGACATACACACGGACCTTTAACTTCAACAAGTCGCTGCAAGAAAAAATGAATTCCTGACTCAGCTCATTTTGACAAATTGAGACAAACTGATACAATATAACTCACTGCAAAGCCATCAATTTAATCAGAGTAATGTAATATAGTCATTCTTTTATTGCACTAAATGATCTAGTGTAAAAACATGTAATATAAATAAATCCCCCCAAAAATCACTGTAAATATCCAATACGCCACCTGCTATCTCTCCCCACCATCAGTGCCCTATCTGTTCTAGTCTCTTTTACTATTATGTGCTATTGTTGTGGATCACGCCGAGCGTAAAGTGCAAGGCACGAACGGCCACACCGCACAAGTGGTTCAGTCACACCAATCTCTGCGTACACTTAGCAGTGCTCTCCAGTTACCCAGAACAAAGGCCTGCTTTAGTGGGTTAATGTCAGCTCAGGAGCTGCAGAAAACAATAGCAGAGCAAGGATAAAAAGAGGAATGCAACATTCTGTAAAGAAAATACACCAGGACACATCTATGCAGTAGTTACTTGTCAAATCATCAGCAAAATGATCTCCCCTCAAGTTATGTACAGTATGTCATCTGTGAAAAGCGCAGACTTTGTGGCAAAAGTATGAAACAACTAATTTAAGCGGCAGGGAGGAATCTTTCTAGGTCATCAACTAGCCTTGGACAATGGAATCTAAAAAAGATCATGGCAGGGTGGAGGGAAAAAAAACAACAACAAGTCTATTGTCTTTTCTCCTCCGTTTACATTGAGTTTTTTATATCTGATATTATATTATATACACATTCTCATTGTCAAAAATGAGGTTGGTATGATTATTTAATGTTTTTGAAAAGCCTCTGATGCTCACCAAAGCTGCATTTATTTAATGAAATAATAATAAATAAAATGAATAAATTGCCAAAACGTATTTTTCTATTTGAATATTTTAGTAAAGTTATTCACTATGCTGAATTGGTGCTCTGAAAATATTTTGTTTCTTATTATCAATGTTGATTTATTTGCAGAAACGGTGATACTTGTTTTTTTAAAGGAATCTTTGATAAATAAAAAGTTCAAAAGAACAGCATTTATGTGAAATATAAATATTTCGTAACATTAATGTTTTACTTTGGGCTTATTTAATCCATCCCTGCTGAATAAAAGTATTAATCTTGCTGACCCCAAATTTTGATTGATAGTGTATATATTTATATATCAGTTTATAGTATTAGTTTACACAAGCCAGCATCATGTGCTGGGGATGCATCTCCCTTCAAAGTTTGTTAGTGGGCAGAGCACAGGGTCAGCAGTGCGCTTTCTAGAGGACAGAGGCAGTACTGCAGGTATTTTTGTGCCTGCGTAGCCCACTAGACAACCATGAGCAGAGGGTCACCTACTATATGTTCACAATCACTTCCTACATTCTGAGTCTCCCAACCTACAGATACCATTTTGGATGCAATTTCTGTGTCGTGGATTTATATCATTCTCTGAAAATGCCACCATCCTCCAGTCTCTCTCTCTCTCTCTCTCTCTCCGTTTCTCTCTGCGTCTCTCTTGCAGGCACTCTCAGCATTCCCTGTATTAATTTGTTTTCACTTGCAGCATGTCAACTGAAAAAATGTAGTTGTTCTCTGTGGCAGAGCAACAGAACCTCTCTGGCGAGTGTGTTTCTGCTTCTTAATCATTAAATCTGCGTGAATGTTTTTTACAGTGCAATATCAGTAAATACATAAACAGTCTGCTGTAGCTGCTCTCCTCTCAGCTGCATCTGCGGTGCTTCCCTCTTCACAGTGTGCCGTTCCACAACATTCCCCTAGTGTTTGTCCTGTGTTGTCTGAACGCTGCCAGCCACTGCTGCTACAATGTCAGGCCGATACCCTGCCAAAGTGCAGGGACGGGCGACCGCTGCGGGTCACAATTATCTGTGGGGTGACGGCGTAGTCCAAAAATAACCTCTTTTTCCCAAATACTTCAGGACTGGCTGCCCCAAGTCCATGGGCCGTCCACCTCTCCAAGCCCATCTGGCAGGACGACAAACAAAATCTTGGTAGCCCTTCAGTCGAAAACCTTTTCTGAGTCTGGAAAATGACTTCACCCTGTCATCCGTTTCTCCACAGTGACCAAAACCCTGGACATAGTTAATCAGTGAAAGGGCACGCCTCCAAAACGCCATTCTACACCAGTGACATTCCTGCACAAGTAAGATTTACAGATCACTTAATGTTCCAGAGTTCTCCGCACAAAAAGTATATACAAAGGTTAATATTGTAATAATATCTTCCTGGAGGGCATTGCAATCATTATCTCTCTAGAGATATCAATTAGAAGCACTTTACAGCAGGTAATGACAGAGATTCCGGTCCAAAATGACATTATTATTATTATCGTCATCTATATTCCCGCTCTCCCAATACCAGGCAAAAGAAGCAGCCTAGGCTCAGCCAAATGAAAGAAAGAAACGTATCTTATGGCGCGCATTAATCTTAGTTTTATGTGGTCAAGCTGAGAGACTAACAAGCTTTCGATGTAACCCCCCCCCCCCCACCCCCCCACCCCCCCACCCCCTGCCTTGGCATTTCAGGTAGCATGCAACAGTTGTCCGCACCTCGCTTCATGCGTACATCACGTGTGCTACTCATCTCTCATTTGTTTAAGATGGATAACATACACAGCGTGGAGGCAGGATACCCACAAAGCAGACAGAGAAGGTGATAGACACACATCACATGAGAGACACAGGGGAAGCAGATAGAAACGACGGAGGCAAGTATAAGTCAAAAGCTTTTTGCTGCCGCTCGGCTAATATTTGCTAGCCAACAAACACAGATTTACACCGTTGCTTTCGTGTCAGTCTAGAAACAAAACAAAAAAACAAAAACACAAATAAAGGAGTCGGAACACTGGAAAAGTTACTGACTGACCTTTGGGCTCCGCTACTAACATTAATAAGGAGGATTTGTTATGTTATTGACCCTCTTATCAACAGCATGAATAATTCACAGCTGGGCCAGCACTTGTCCAAAAGCAGATGAGAAAACAGCACCCATGACTGTTGATTTAGCAGTTTCATATTTAATAATAAGGAACTGGAGCGCTGGGAGGCACCTTTTTTTTAGAGAGAGATTTAATTGGGCACTGGTGACATCCATCACATGGTTGTCATGACCATGACCTTTCGTTTGGGGCAATTCATAATAAGAGAGTTATGAGCCAGTTCCTCGTATTTCCAGCGACTCACCCCTGTGCTTGTGTAATGGATGCTGTAGCATTTGCAAACCTTATCTTACAGGAGTTGGTTAAAGCACATCCGATTTATTGCTTTCTGTCAGGCTGGTTAGGGGAGACATATAAGGGTGTGAGTGTTTGGAGAAGGATGATTTAACATGGATGGATAAAGTCCTACGGTTTGGATGAAGAGGCCCTTACATGTTACTGTTTTACTGAGAGCAATCCTTGACTCAAATGAGTATTTACAGCCTTAGGGGTGTGGGATATTGGAAAAACGCATTTTCCATATCATTTCCAAATCCCCGTTTTCGCGAACAAGCTCTCCAGAGCTAAAAATGTCGCAGGGAGAGGGAGCGCTGGGAAAATGGAAAGCGAGATGAATGGTTCGATGTGGAATTGGAAGCACAACTCTTTAAAAACCGCTCTCTAGTTGTCTCCGTACAACTCGGAGGCGGCGAAGGAGAAAAGAGCTCTACGTGCGGGTTAATTGTATCAACCACACGGGCTCTGGGGACCAAGCCGGAGCCAGAGGGAGCTCCCCACGAGCCTTCCAAACAAGCACTGAAGAAAGTTGCCAGACAGAAGGTGAGAGAGAGAGAGTGAGGGATCAAATACAGGTGAGCATACTCCCTCAGGAGCACCAGATGGCCTGCACTACCCCCTGCGTTTGTGAACTCAACTGCTTCGCTGTGTCACCAGAACAATGGCCATTCACCGGCGTGCTCTCTTACACAACTCCTCCTTTATACATAAACATAAAGCCGTCGTACATTATTAAAGCAGGCCAGGCGCACATAATCTTTTCAGACTGGGACGAACTTACCACCATTGATATCTATGTATTTATTACAGCAATAGCGCAATGTGAGGGTGAGGCGCGGAGAGATATCGGCTTACCCGAGGCTGAGAGGGAAATTTAAGATAAAGGATATTTAATATCCAGTTCACATCACCAGGGCTAAGCCTTTAATAGCACGAGGGGTTTCCATGCAGGTAATGCCTTTGTCTTTGTCACAGCTACACTCTTAACTGTAGTGGTGGAAAGCGTGCGGGTCACCGATAATTCTGCAGTAATGGCTCGACGTGGGAGATTGCCCATTTGTCCTGTCAGGTTATTAATGCACCTGGGCACTTCCTCCAAAGGTGTTATCTAGCAGTGAAAAAAAGACAATATATAATTAATTCACTATCTCCCACGTGTTTGCCTCTCTTTTACAGTGTTCTTACACTTTGTCACATTGCATTAGAATCAAACGACGTGCGCCGCGGCTGGCAATAAGCACGGAGACAAATATGCGTGTATATTATTGGGAGTAACATTAGGCTGGTGACTTGCATTCCAGGGCACATTACTGCTGCTTATTTTCTGTCTAAATGATAATGAGCGGCGGAATGATAACCTATATCATTTAGAGTGAAATATGAATTTAAAACACTGCCTGCCATTTAGAGAGGAGAAATGTGTTGTGGAGAGATCACTCAGGTGTCTTCTGCGTTCATTTGAAAACCAGTGGGGGGAACGGAAAACAGGGCTTGAGTTTTCTTCAAGTGGTAAAAGACTAATTGCGAGCTGGCTGATGTATTATTTAACGATCCAACATGCATCGCCAGGACTGGATATGAGTAAAATAATTGATGACAAGATCTCTTTTTTTGCCCCTCACTTTAAACCAAACTTCAATAAATGTGCCACCCCTATCCATATTACATGAGGCCTTGCTGGAAACAAGTAGCATGCAGGAGTCTGTTAAAGAACAAGGAGGTGTGCTTGGTTAGCTCACCTTGGGCTAATAAAAAGGAAAGACAGCAGAGGAAATACAACACAAGCAAGCTTCCAAAAAAACATCTCTTAAGTCTATTGTTAGTGACTTTAAAGGTTGACCTTTTTAAAAAATATATTAAAATGCAGCCTAGAAAGGAAAAGAGAGATTGACTTAACACAGGCTTTTAACACTCAGGTTGTGTTGGGGTCTCCAAGCACCCCAAGCTCCTTTTGACCGTTTAAAAAAACATACTTAACTTTGACGTGTCAGGGAAAATCTTCACAGTTTGGCCCAAAACTTATGGGTACAGCTAAACAAACTTATAAAATTCATCACATGGTGTCCATGAAAAATGTTCCGTTACCTGACCTGGTTTGGGATCTAGGAATCCCTTATATGAAACATGAATAAATAAAACATATTTTCACACACTATCAGATTGGTGGAAACATTATAACAGCATACTTGTTTGTTTTATTTAACTTCTCTACTTTTTGCTAAGGCCAAATTGATTGTCTGTGTGTCTGTCTGTCTGTTGGTAGAATACACAACTGTACATTTTCTTTCAAAATCCTAGGAAATTATTTATAGAAATGTCCACTTCAAAACTGTTATTTAAATATATTTGGTGATATGTCAATGTGAACTCATCATATATTTCTACGTGTGCATAACTATATTCTCTGGGACAATAAGGTCAAATTGTAACCCGTATAGAATCTGCCATATTAGCTGAAAACAAGTGTGTCTGTGTGTACATTGTGTTGCAGCATCCAGGTAAAACATCACTGACCTCTATTTAGCTCCAGTGCCATCATGACAAAGGCATCAGGACAAACTTTAATGAGTACTAATGCAATGGGCAGACCTGTAGCTATCCATCATCAAGTGTGCTGAGATCAACACTGCAGCTTAAAAGCACAAGCTGAACAGACCCTGCCGAGGAAGAAAGCGGCCTTAACAGAATTTATATCATATTACTGTACACATTGAAATGTGACCCCATAATGACATCACTAAAATTCAATCAAACCCTTTATTCGGTATTACTTAAGTTGAACTTGAGTCCTTCCTCATCCGAAATTAGTAAATTGAATATGCTCCTTGTTTTTGTTACAGCAGGCCCAAGACACCGTTTGATTTAAAGCGTTTAGATTTTCGCAAAGCCTAATTTTCAGGAGCACATCTGAAGAGCAAAAAATAGCCCGGGAAGTTGGCAGAATTTTTTTTTGATTGATTGTGGTTTACGTAATTGCTATCTATCTGTATTTGTCTACTCGAGCACGAGGGTTGTGTATTAGGTTCCAGTGCAGCCAGTGAACACTGTTAAAAGCCATTGAGAGCAGTGAGGGGTGCCACGGGAGAGGGTTGTTTTTGAAGTTGTTGTGTTGTTGACACTGAGAGGCTCTTAAACTTCTGGTATTGAGAGTGACTGACACATTCATAATTCCACCATTATGTACTTGACTGATCTGCTCTAACGCTGGTGTCAAAAACAACAGACTCAACAGTCCTAGACGCATCCATGGCCGTTCAGTCTCGGGACTGATTTTAAGACTGACAGGAACAGGCAAAAAAGACAGCACCATATATTGGGGTCTTCAATTCGGTCTTCCACTTGGAGCTTAGCTGATCGAGGTCTTCAGGGTTACTCCATCCCGTTCCACCCTCACTGGTGAGAAATAGCAAAAACACGGACAATTCAGCTCCCGGTACACAGCTAGAATGCAGTGAAGACAGAATATATACTGTACTAAACAAACTAATACTGATATCACCTAAATATTAGCACTAGAACATCTCTGGCTAACTAGCAACTTGTTTTGCATTGTGTATTTATGTTTTCAAGGGAGAGACATGACAGAAAAATGTGAAGAAAACAGGAAAGAATAAAATTTGGAATGTAAAAGAAATGGAATGAAAAAGTGTTTGTGTGAGCACAACAACTCAGTGTGACAAAACATGTTTGCTAAGCACTCGGCCATGACTATGACCTTTGTATCTCTTTAAGATCGCAAGGACACTGGCAAGAGGTCACACACATACTTTACAGTATGTGCATAGTTTGGTGTAATGAACAAGTTTATTTATTTCTAGAAAATATCCCTTCTAAAACAAAGCCTGTTGAATCAGACTGCAATGAAATGAATATTCTTCACCTGTCTGCTCATGTTGACTCCTCTTGTTTAGATTTCACAGTGGGTGGGGGGAAAGAAAAAAAAGAAAACTGCATATTTACTTTTAATTGAAAGGAAATTAAAGACACATCCACATCCGCAAGTGACAAAGGAGTATCACAAGGCTTGGGAGTGATGATGGCTTTTGTTTAAGATGGATTTCATAAAGGACCCCTCCCGCACTGATAATAATAAAGAAAAAACTCTCGGACATTTCTCCAAATACAATTACCTCTGCATCACCTGATTCAATCAAATGAATTTGCATTCTGTTTGCATTCAATGTTCCGTGGCCCGGTAAACAAGACAGGGGGAATAAATCTGATGTGTTTTCATGGTTCTGCCTGCACCCCCACCCCCCACCCCCCCACCCGCGTTCGCTACACTTTATTTGGAATACCTATTTGAATTCTCATGAATCTGTAAACGCACTATGTGTGGGTGAAATTAAAAGCTCTACTTTGGAGTTAGGAGGGTCCTCACAGGATGAGAAGAGGAATGCATGTGAAATGTTTGAAACGTTTGTGACTGCCCATATGTTGCCTGGTTGTAGATAAAAATAGAGAATAATATAAACCCTAAATTGAACTTGAATTTGAAGGTCACAATTTAATATGAAAAAAATAAATAAAAATTAATTCTGTAATTATTTTTTCACCCAAATGTTGTTCCAAATGTGATTGACTGACTTTATTCGAAAACTTGAATGATCAATGAATATTAACATTGATCATTTCCATTTTCTGACAGATCGTAGTGACCACAGGCTTCACAGAATTCATTATCTAATGATAATCTTCACCTTCACCGCTGCAGCTTTAATATCGAATACGGTGCTTTTCTAGAAGCTTGATAGCCTGTGGTCACTATAAACACGTCTTTTTACGAGGTAAAAAATTATATTTTTTGGTGTGTTTATCAGAAAAAGTAACAGCACAGAGGTTTAGAAGAGCAAGATAATGAGAAAATACGTAACTTTGCATTTAACAAACAATACTGCATCAGAAAAATAAAACTATCTTACAAAATTGAAAAATAAAATTGAATAATGATTTAAAACATAACTGCACTGCTACTCACAATCAGCCAAAACACAGAAAGTAAAAGTCCATTGTTCTATAAAATAAAAAGCCCTAATCTATCCGTCTTTCTCTCCTCCCACCAGCTACTCCGTGAGACTAGACTCATCTTCACATGTCTTCATATTCACATAGACACAGAGGTGGGGGTCAGCTTTTACATCGCGAACATCATAAAACACAGGCCTGTCTAAATGTGTACATTAACTGATCTCTGTGTTCCACTGGGACAAATCAAAATGAAGAATAATATTGTAAAGAGATAATGGAGAAAAAGAAATGTGAATATGCTAATGCTTCCTTCTGACATATGGATGTTGTGAATTCTTCAGCGCTGTAGTAGCCACATGAACATCTAGCAGAATACTGATGAGAAGATGCCTGGTGCTACCTGATCCTAACAGTACAAACACATGCTAGTGGATCTAGTTTCTTACTTGGCTCCAATCTTTCCAATTTTACATGCAATGGTAAAACTCAACAATTTATGTAACTGAAGAAAAAAAAAAAATCAACTTCCTTGTAAAAATGCAAAGACTGTGACTGAACCATTGGGCACAGAAAGATTGTCTATAAAAGATCGCATTAGCTTGATGATGGAAAATATTGTGTTTTTCCATTCAGCTCATTTGTAGATGTTTTTGTAAGTACTGAGGCATAAGCATAAAGACCATGGTGGTTTGATGTCGCTACAATGCTTACATTGAATGGGGAGGTAAATACCACAGCTTTGATTTAGGGTAGAAGAAAAGATTGGGGTTGGTTTGGGTTTCTTTAATGGCAGGCCGACCACTGTGTGTTGGAATAATAATAATTATGAAGACTATTTATTTTTAATTGATATGCCCTTTCTTACTATCGAAAGAACAATTATCCCGAGAACCGCACGCCTCTCTCATGCACAGTATGCCATTGAAATAAAAAGGGTCCTGTGCAAAATGAGCAAGAACAGTCATATTTCTACCGAAAACCCTTTTTCAGTGTCAACGTTTATATCAAAGAACAATAATTTTGGCATTAAAACCACTCAACTCACCAGTCTAATATCATTTTTTGATGATTTGCTGGATTGATTGGGTATTAAAAGCAATGATACAAGATAAGAGCCAGTAAAGAAGGAAAAGATTTCATGTTAAGTGCATATTACATTCATGGGGTGCTGCATAATTTGATGCGAGAATATTTCTAATGGATCGTGTTCTTTGCAGACAACTATTTTACAGTTCTGAAGTTTAGCTTTTCATATAAATATGTGGTGTAATTACTTCTTAAATGGAGATCCCAAAATGACCAGAGGGCTTTTCACAAGTGTCAATAGAACTCATAACCGCTCTCTCTTTCATTCTGTTGGAGCGAGTCTTAGTCTGCTCTTGCGGATGTTTCTAGGTCTGCCACGATTTTTGTCTGTCTGTTTTTGCTCGTATATATTTAATTAGGTCAGCAAACAAAGAGAAACTGTGTCAAATTGTGACTTGAGAATTAACAAAATCCTTAACACTTCTCTCCCTGGAATGAATTACACATAGACTTTGAAAATAGTCACCATACTTTATTCTGTTGACTATGACAGAACAGAAACAGGCCTTTTCTCTGACTGGCAAGTTTTCTTTGCATGTCTCAGTGTCTCACTTATTGAGAGACTTATTTATTTATTTAAGTTGAAATAGAAAAGCCAGTGCAGCATAACACAAAAGCAATCAGTCGCTGTGACTTAACAAGAACGCTGTCCCTATTAAATAAACTCTAAACCCATCAATGAAAAACAGCTCAGTACATCAGCAGTTTTCTCAGGCATTTGGAGGACAACATTTTTTATTTATAATTTTTTTTTCCAGACTAAGGGAGACTGTGTTATCTTTTATACAATCGACAGAAAATAAAAACAACATTTGATCAATAGATATATAGCGATTGTGGTTGCTGCGTTTGTGTGTGGGGGGATGGGATTGGATAGTGAGGTTGAATCCGGGCCGATCCGCTGTTTTCTTGCCTCCTGGAGATGCAAATGTCAGCTTTGAGCAGTTTGTGGACTCCCTGCTAAGTGCTTGGCCCAAATTACACCAAACTGCTTCCATCTTCTGGACTTCTGGCATTCCACACCCTAACGTCGGCCATCAATGTGTCACATGACGACCCATTCTTTAGAACCAATTCCATAACTCCAGATCGTAAAACAAAAAATAACTGTCTTTTTCTTCTCCTTCCCCCACCTTTTTACAGATCATTCCAACTCCTTTCATATCTATCTAATATTTCAGTCTGATATCTCTTTGCAGTAAAATGTTAAGTTTGTGTCTCCCATCAGGATTGTGTAAAAGTGTAAAAATAACCATGAAGTGGGCATACGCCTCCTTACTTTGAACAGGCATGATACTTCTGGTGCAGGTACTGTTTTATACTAAATGTCACATGGAAGCCAATGGCTAAGTGAGGAGCGACAACAGTGCTAAACTACTTTGGCACGAGATGACAGACACATTTAAAAAAAAAAAAAAAACATGGCTCTGAGACAGCATAACTTCATCTTGGCTACTTAAAAATATCACGTTTCATTGCAGTCCAGAAACATTCCATAATTGGGCTACACGTGAAGATTCGCAGGATGGAAAGGAGCAGCGTTTTCTCTTTCTCCCTCACACTTCTCTTTTTCTTTTCCTGAAGGCTATTACTACCATTATGTGAATGGCCTTTGTGGATTTACTGTGCGTGTTGTGCCAGCCCAGGCCAAAGAGAAGTTCCTGCGGAATAAGCTAATCCTTTTCAAACGGGACGTGACTGACGCGGACATTACTTCGCAAAGGCAGGGAACAGAGGGTGATGTCACCCATCCAAAGTTTGGATTCAAAACACACACGTGGCCCCTCGGCCCTCCCTTTCTGCAGCCTTTTCTTTTGAAACTGGAGGCCAACTACAATAATCAGGCTTCGCTCAAAGTATTTATCAGATGGAGGGAGGCGCGATTACATCGTTTGCAAATATATGTCCCCGTTATCCTTCCAGACTATAAGATCCACCGGAGCAACACTGGAGGTGACACGGAAAGAGAGAGGGAGAGAGTGCAGAAGAGCAGTGGGATGAAGATATGGATAAACTGAGTGGGAGGCGAAGAGAAGAGAGAGGAGGGGGTAAAAAGTTGAAAGAGAGACAAGACCAGCTGATAGCGAAGGAAAGAAAACCTGATAAAAAGAGGAACTGGGGGAAAAGAACAAAAAAAAAAAAGAACAAAAAAAAACTAGACAGGGTGGGAGGGAGCTTTGTATCCGGCAACTCATTATCCCACAATCAAACCACTCCTTTTCTCTTACAGTTGCTCTCTCTGCCTCTCGGTTTTGTTTACGCTCTTTCTCTTCGGTCTTCTTTTCTGTAACTTATTTATGCGGAGTTAGAGCGAATCTGCAGAGCTTTGCATTCCACTCTCGGTTTATGTCTAATTTA
Source organism: Carassius auratus (assembly GCF_003368295.1). NCBI lineage: Eukaryota > Metazoa > Chordata > Actinopteri > Cypriniformes > Cyprinidae > Carassius > Carassius auratus. The sequence goes on from NC_039274.1 coordinate 24,606,461, forward strand.
GTAAACATCCTGGTACAAGTCGGGCCTGTCGACACCCCCTCCCCTCACCCCTCATTTAGATTGTGGCTTTATGTTTGTAGGGGGTGAGTAAAATAAGAGATGTTTTGATCGAGTTAGCCTGTGTCTCAAGTATGGATCTTATTTTAGTCTCTGTAAAGAGGTATAAGGCCGCTAACCGCATCGCAGCATTGTGGTGCTGGTTCTGCTGTCATCGTGAGTTTTCTTCATTTCTCATTACCTGCTAATGTGGACGGGGGCCAAAACCACAAACCAGCCCTCTCTACCCACCTCTCAGTATCTTCGCTTTCTCTCTCTCTCTCTCTTCTTCCATCTCGGCCCCTGATGATGGGCTAAATGGTCTGACTGCTAACAAAAGGAGAAAGGGGAGAGAGAGATGAAATATATTTTGACCGTTTCATGGAAAAACAATCTGACACAAAGTAATATTCATCTCCAATGAATCCAATATTCTTTTTGGAATGATATTAGACGTTATCTATTCTATCTTCCATTGTGTTCCCATCTGCCCTTTTCAGGATCTAAATTATGTGCATTAGTACGTAAATGGGCTAATGCCTGTCTGTATTTAGCAGGCTACATGCCGTGAATATATTCTCTGCTTCACGAAGTAATTGGTAATTACAGTGGTCATTTAGGCAATCACTGTCTCTCCCAGATTCATGTCATTCTTAAAAATAACTAGCTCTTAACCTTTGACAGAATTCTACAGAAACTGTTCATCACCGCCCCCACTTTGATTAATTTTGTGCATACACTTTCTCTCCCTCACAAGTGTGACTGCACACACACACACACACACACACACACAACTGTATCAATAATAGAGATGTTTCTGCATTTGTTAACTGTGGCAGTTTGCCTCTCTCATCAAAACAGAGGAGAGATGTGGAGAGAATAAAACAGTTAAATGTAAGGTACGCTTACTGTTCTAAAACGATTAGTTCCATTTATAAACAATTAGACAACAGGACACACAGGGCATTTAGCCTTATCATCTCTTCCTAATCTCCCTCTCTCAGTCTCTTTCTCTCTCCCGCTCCGCCACGCACAAATTCAGTACTTTAACTGTGATAATCTTTTGTCTGCGTGCTCCCTGTATTTCACTTTCTTTGTTTATACAGTCTTATTCACACATTATTCATTTCCACGCATAATGAAGCAGCGCACAGAAGAACTTTCGCTCTGCGGATACTGACTTTGAAAAATAACAAGGTCGACAGCTTTAGCTCAAAAAAAAAATTTCCCTCCGTGGCACTTCAGATCTCCATTATGTTATCTAAGCCACCGAAGGATCTTCTCCCTCGTCTTCCCCACACCACATGTGAGATGGGTTTTGGGTTTTTTGCAGAACTTGACAGGAAGTGTGAAAGCCTTTTAAAATCATGTCAGAAATGGTTGCAGCAATTTATAATATAAAACATTGCCTCTCATAAAAAAAAAATAAATAAATAAATAAAAAAATAAAAATTCTATATACCTATTTAAAAAGCGTATGTTAGGTCAATTCTGTGTATAGCGTATGTCGTGTGTGTATGTCAGAGTTACAAGAGGCAGGGTTTTTGGATTTTGTTTCGAGTGGAGAGATAACGAATAAAACATTTAAAAAAATCTAATATTTGAAAATCATCCAAAAAAGGGTTAATATAATTTAACAGCCTCCCAGAATACTGAATCTTAAAATATGATTTGTACCCCTTATAATTTCTTACCCTTGCAACGTTTGACTTCGCTCAAATGGAGAAATGAAATGAAATTAAGTCAAAGAATGGTCCCTGTAATATTAATGAGAGTTTGTATGGTGTAATTTAAGCTTCCTTTTATGCCTGAGTTGCAAAGCCTGTATTATCTATTCAGAGGGATACAAAGTTTTACAGCTGTGGAAGTTTAAAGAATGTTCTTTCTGCCGCTGCCAGAGATGAATGGGGCTTAAAACAGAGGTTAGTCTTGGAGGATCTTCTGAGTACAGGATGCCCCTTTTATTACTAACCTTTGACCAGTTTGTCCTCTCCGAATCCTAATTTTAACCATTATGAAAGAGACAAAAGTACCAGCTTCAGCTGAGCATGAAAACGGACCCAGAATAAGACGTCTGTCAGAGATTGAATGAGGACTGTCTGAAACAGTTCATCCATGACATACTGTAGTACAGACAGGTGAACTGCAGTTAGCGGAGCGCCAACACGTTGATATATATGAACATGCCAGAACACTTATTTTATTTTATTTTATGATTATTGGAGTACATCTTGCATGAAAATATTATTTCAGCCTTCTTACCTAAAAAATCTGCCAATTTATGATTGAAAATTGTTTCTACATCATTTGTTCAGTAGACGGACAGACAAGGATTTGAGGGGGGGAAAACTGAACTACATACTTCAGTTGCAGAAAACCTGCAGCTCAGCAAACAACTGATGCTTTTTTAATACATCAAAGCTTAAGAGCACATATAATTAAGAGTACATGAATCTAATGTGTTTTCATTCTCCCCGGGGATTTGTTTTAGCTCCGATTTCTTTGATTGTATTCCCAGTAAAGCACTCCCATTTTTTTGTACAATCAAGCTGCAGGGGCCGCACATATTTGTGCATGTGTGTGTTCTCTATGGCCAGCATAAACATTCGTTTCAGTGTGTGTCTGTCCATGTGCATGTGTATATGCGTATGTGTGTGGTCATTGCCAAGCATAAGTGTGTATTTGTGATAATTCGGATCACCGCACGAGCACGTTCCCGCTGACACTGCTGCCACCCAATTCCGGCCTTATAGGCATTATGGAGAACAAGCCGTGCTCCAACAGCACTCTGAGCCGGGCTCCATATCTGCTGTGTGCTTCTGGATTTTATCAAGATTTCCCACTGAGCACTGCTATATTAGTGTGGCAAACATATCTGCCAATTCAAACTTGCATCAAAAGCATATCGACGACGCAGCCGAAACAGCATTTCCATGCACTTCGTCTTTTGAATTGCTAAAATCAGCTTGGCAAAAGAAGCGGCACCATAAAATTCAGCTGTGGTTCTCTTTCAGCCAAAGCGCTTTTCTTTTGTTGTGAAAAAGGAAAAAAAAAGGTGGTGGTGGCGGAGGGGGTGTGCAGAGAAAAGCCTAGGTCTTAGCTGCGCAAGAGTATGGGGAATGCATTGGGTCCATCTGGCATCCAAAGAGAAGGCTTTGTCAGGATCCATCCAAGACACACTGCTGCAGAAGGGTCCATTTCCACAGCACCTGCGAAAATACCTCCGTCGTCTGCCCGCCTGCCTGCATCCTTAGCATTGTTTTTCTATAACCTCTCGGGAGCCCTGCGAAGAATGCAGTCACCCTGCTGCTTTAGAAATATCGGAAGTAGAGAAAGATAAATATTTAAAGGGCCAGGAGAGTGTCAGCGGAGGGATGGAAGTAAAATAGTGCTCTGGAACGAAGGAGGTCGACGCCACATGTCACATTAAAAAGCGATACCTGTGCATTAGAGAGCGAGACAGACCGAAGAGATGGCTCTATCATTTACCCAGGGACACCTCATGCTAGACTGTTCTTCATTAAAGCAAGAAAGGATGCGCCGTCTCGTCGCCGGTGCCTAATTTGCCACTGATGTCGATGTTTGAATCAGTTGAAAACACACAAACAAGTCAGTAAATTCTGTCACAGTGCCCCTTTAAAAGGTGCCTTGACTCCAGGGGCTGTTAGAAAAAGTTCACTGCATGAAGATGTCTGCGAGGGAAAGGGGAAAAACACACACACACACTAGCTGACCATTAAATGAGTTTAATGTAGACTATTTCACAGATGCTTTTTATGAAAATGAGAATTAGGTTATGCTTGAAGCACAGTGATGATAAATCCTTTCTAAGCTTAATTATGATGTTATAAAATTGTGCCCCGCATGGGCACATACAACTTTTAAAGTGTATTAAATATTGCAATCATATTTAAAAAATGCTATAATCTGTCTATATAATTAGAATTCAGCGAGTAATTGCATGAGAGTACCAAAGGTGAAGGTGAACTCAATTCTCACACAACCTTCACCCTAAATAAAGACATAATGGTGAATCTATAATGAAACCACTCAGGAAGCACTATATCTATTACCAAATATAGTGGAATTTGTATTACAAAGACTACTCACACAGATTCAAACATGTTCTTTTCTATTTATAGACCTGTGTATTTTCAAGTGATCAATCTAGAGGCTACAATAGAGCAAAGAGCACTCCTGATGTGCTTAAAACACTGTGGCGAAGCTCAGATTCAAGCCAAATACATCACTGCTCTTCCTCTCGAATGAGATTTAAAAGCATTACAGAAACTTCTGGATTTTTCGAAAGAGAACTGTAACTGTGAATCAGTAAAATGCCTGAACGTCAGTATCAGGTGTCCCAATCGACACGGGTCAAGTTGGCCGTCTGACCCTTGCAGGGACGAGGCTGTGGGTGAGCCATCCAGTGGTGAAGTGGATCGTGGCAGACACGATGAGCCACTCGAGAGAAGCACTGAGACAAGGTTGGATAGAAAGGCACAGAGAGAGGCTAAGTGGTAACTGAGCCTTATTATCGGGTCACTGTAGAGGCCCAGAGTGGAGGATAATAACAGAAAAGCTCTGCGCTACTCACACCTTAACCTCCCCTCAATGCCTGATATCTATTCCTCATTGGCTACAACACAGTCCTAGTCCACACGCTGCTCTCTTTCAGTTCTCAGTGCTGCCACTTTTTATTCCTTCTCTAGCACCCAGACCCATTTTTGTTTATCGGTTTGGCGCAGCATCTCTATTCCTCTCCTGTTTCAAATTAAGGCAGGTTGTGTTTCTGCTAATGTTTGGGAGCGTATAACACAGTCCATATGCAGAGGGAGAACAGCTTCATTTCTCTCCGCATCTCGCATCCTTGACTCTCAGCTTTAAGAGAGATGGCAGAGACGGCAGGGTCCTGACAAGTCTACACCATTAGAGCCCACGCTTAACTTCTGAGAAGCTGATTAGAGCGTTGCTGTGCCAGCCACAATCCATCACTTCCAGTAAAGGAGCTTCTTATCCATCTAACCAAGAGACTGCCTCCAGTGCACCACAGGGAAGCCAAGGGAAGCTAAAACATTCCCTTATCAAATCCTGGACTGAGTAGCCCTTGCTTCAAATGGCTAGCGGATCTGGGGTGACCAGCTGTACCACGAGACGGAGCTCAGCTTTGGCTTTAGTGAGAACCCGGAACGTTTCACTGATGGCCTTGTTGATGAAGGACGCAGAGAACCCACAGACTCAGCATCCAACTGGAGCTCCTCTGAGGGACCCACACATCCCTGGCATGTGGGCAGAGATAAAGCTTGCGCCAGGCCTCGAAAGCTGCAGTCCAAAGTTTTGCCCGAAGAAAAAGCGAAGGGAAAATAAGAAAGTTTAAGCTTGTTTAACTCCCCCCACTCCCCAAAAAGAACAAGCATTCATGCCATCTGTGAAGATTCTCTCTCCAGCCATGGACACTACTCTAGAAGAACTGGGGGAGGACAAAGAGAGAGAAGGGGAACACGAGTGGGATATAAAACAAAAAGATGTGTTTGCATGGAGGGTAGAACTGCTTCGCAGACATCACAGGTACAAGGTGGGCGCGTGCTCCTGGAATCTTCAAACATCTCCCTGCTAGATCTGGATCTCTGTAGCCCTCGTACTGCTGGCAGAACAACTGAGGACATTAACCCCTCCTTCTGTTCGCCTTTGATTTCAATGAGAGCAGAATGGAGACTCTCTCTTCCTTTTGCATATGAAAGCCAGCACTTGAAAACGAACATGATTTCCGTCACTGTAATGGCTCCAGTGTGCCTTGAATGTATGGATTCCTTTGACCAAAAAAGATCCCTAGTTTTTTTTTTTTTTTTTTCTGTTTCCTGGGAAAATCTGCCAGAGCTTATACATAGAAGCCAATGCATGAACTTTCAATCAGGGATTAGCCGGATTTTCCAATGTGGATCTTTTGTGAATTTGGCCAGCATCGCCTCTGTCACTGGCAAGGGAAACGTAAATAGAAAATGATCCCTGGGCCAATGGGGATTGCCTTGCCTATTTCAGAGAAAGAGTTAAAATAAAGGCCACTTAGCCCTCTCCATCAATCTGATGCTGCATCAGACCGAAGTCACGTTCACACGACGGACCACCAAAAAGTCCTTGTCCAAGTTCACAGCATATTGCTGCCACACACTTTGGTCCACTCGGCCAAAAGTAGGGGAATGTGCAACATGGCTGAAAAGAAAAGAGCAACAGAAATGACTGAAGATGGAATGAAAGAGCCAATAACGCTAATAGCTCACTGGAGGCCCTGGTTTTGTTAGAGCCCTCATGGCTTCAGTCCCTCAATACAAATCCATTTGTACATCTATTTCCATATCTCTGGCCACTGTTCCACTTCAGGAGTCTACTTACCCCAATCTAGATGCTACTAGCCCATCATATAAAGGCAGCCTATATGTTACTTCCATTCACTGAATATGAAATGTGTGTGTGTTTGGTTGTGTAAAAGAGAATGCAGCTTTGCAGACCTACACAAAAGATGACCTAACTTCGAACAAGCTGAAGTTTTATCTGCTCGTGAACAATAGACAAATATGCCACCCATGTGAGCTCTGTGTTTGTTCTTTAAATGTCAACTTTGAAATCCACTACTGCAGCTGGATACAAGCAGCAAATAAGATGTACTTGTGCCACTAATGTTTAGCTCCATTAAATATCTAGAAACTATGACATAAAAACCAATTTGTGAGCTTTATGTCTATCACAGAGAATCTAAATTTCAATGGTTATTTTTTTCTCTTTATCACAATACAACTTATTTATTCATATGCTAATCAAAGTCTCTTATTCCTTTTGCCAGTCTGGCTTGTGCCATTTTCCCTCTTATAATGCCACACCTACATATACACAGCACACTCTCTGAAAAACTTCCTGTGGTTAAAGGCTATTCAGCAGGTAGAGCATCATTGCATTGTTCATGACAGGTTCCACAGGAGAAAACTGTGCGCTGATATTGGTATCGGTGTAAGACACATTTAATTGTTACTGAAAAATCCCTTTAAACAGGGGTACAAGCATGAATTAAAAGGAAAAATCTTCATTCTGTGTAATTTTTTCTTTCACTCACGTGAGAGAAGAAAAAAAAAATGCTACAGTTAGTGCCACCAAAACAGCATCCCTAGCCTTCTATCCATTTGAATGGCACAGCAGAAAAAGAGTTAAGAGTGGAAAATCGCTTTAAGGGAGAGGAAGAGCTGCTGTCCCAGTTTGTTTCTTAACCTATTCATGTCCTTCTTTGTTCTTTAAGTTCTTTTTCTCCACTCCAATCCGTGTCTAACAAACTCTTTTCTTTGTTTTTGTATTTGCACTGGCTCTTAAGGTACTTGTTTCTCTACAGCTCCGAGCACCACAGCTTGCTGCTTGTTTGGGCGATTAGCATGGGGCTGCTGTGTGCTGTATGTACCGTGCATGTGTATCTGTTCTCGGGCTCCTAAGGGCCTCGGGGGTGTTACGCTCAGCGTAAAATGGCTCTCCACTTTGCCCACCTATCTATCCCAAGACGAGGCCGCAACTTCCTAGTGGAAAATCCCCATCCCCGAGTGCTGGGTGAGAAGGGGTAAGGATTAGGTGTTCCGCCTGAAAAGCACACTAAATTGAGACCTCAGTGTTTATTTTTATACTTTGTGTTGTAAATGAAAATGGTGGAAATTCATTTTTATTGTACTTTGTTCCCCTGCATTCTTTAAAATCTGATTGTTTTGCATGCCAGGGAGTGTGACTCGCTTTTCAGCCTGGGGAGAACAACTGCGAGCGGGAAAAGTAATCACTGCATACACATACAAGAAAGGATTCTGAACGCTAAGGAATCAAACAAGCGCTATATTCAGGGAAGTGAGCATCTACTCACTCCAACACGTTTCCGTGATCTTGAACTTTTTCTCAAAGTCTAATAATGAAGGACTGTTTCAATGTTAACAAAAGTGCAGAAATCTGAAGATGTTCTGCTGCTCTTATTAAAAAAAGATCAATTTAGTCTCTAATCAATTCCAATAAAAAGTCAGATTTATAACCACACTCTCTCTTTTAAAGGGATAGTTCACCCAAAAATCTAAATGATGTCATTAATAACTCACCCTCATGTTGTACCAAACCCGTGAGACCTCCGTTTATCTTCGGAACACAGTTTAAGATATTTTAGATTTAGTCCGAGAGCTCTCAGTCCCTCCATTGAAACTGTGTGTACGGTATATTGTCCATGTGCAGAAAGATAAGAAAAACATAATCAAAGTAGTCCATGTTAGAGCTGAAGATCTTTGCCCGAACCCGATGGGACCCGTCGGGTTCGGGCTTAATTTCTATCATCTTACGCGGGCTCGGGCCGGGCTCGGGCTTGCGCTCCAGTTTGCAAGGTAAACGAGCGGTCATGTGATGTGTTTCGATCAGCGCGAGAAAGATGCGAAAATGAATGCTGAGCAGGTGTAACGGAGGCTTGCCTCTGGAGACTACGTTTTGGTTGCACCAGCAACTAAAGCAAACTCTGAGGTGTGGAAAAGTTTTGACCATGTTTATAATAAGAATAATGAGTGAATAATGACGCACCATCAGTGAGCGCAGGAACGCGCTGAAGACATCTAAAGTGGATTCAATCATTTTCCTACACAAAAACATGTAGGCCTAACCTAATCTGTGTGAGTAAATGTTTTTTCAAATGATTAGGGTTAGTATTACTAAATATTCATTGAGTCTTAAATGCATAATGTTGACATGCATTTGAGTATTTACACTAATGTTGGCATTATTCTTTTATTAAATAAAGCAAATCCGGCGGAGCCTTTATCTTAATTTCATTATTGCCAAATACCCATCTTAATTTAAAATTTATCTTAATTTTTTTTTTTTTTTAAATGACTCGTTTTTATTGGTGCGTTGGTCTATTTATAGGTTAAATGAGCCTATGTCTAGAATGCTGAGATGTTACGATGTCACAGAGGACTTATTTTATTTCTTTATTCCAACTTCCAAGTGGTCTAGTCTACATTAGTTATGAGTAAATTATGTTAAAACATGAATAAATGACTCATTGTTGACAAAAGGCAAAAGAGCTGTGTGCGTGCGCACATTTGAATAAAGTCGGGCTGTAAACGGGTTCGGGCTTTAAAAAAAGCTGTCAATCAAAATGTACTTGTCGGGCTCGGGCCGAAACCTGTCGGGCTCGGGTCCTGTCGGGCCTAACTTTTAAGGCCCAATTACAGCTCTAGTCCATGTGACATCAGAGGGTCAGTTAGAATTTTTTGAAGCATCGAATATACATTTTGGTCCAAAAATAGCAAAAACTACGACTTTATTCAGCATTGTCTTCTCTTCCATGTCTGTTGTGAGTGAGTTCAAAACAAAGCAGTTTGTGATATCCGGTTCGCGAACACAGAGAAGAAAAACGGAAGAAAGCGGTTCACCGGTACTTTTGCGCTCGACGTAATGGCGTCATTGGTGATGATTGCCCTTGATTCAAGCCTTCAGTTTACCTGGGCTCATAACACAGCATTAGCACAGAATCAGTTCAGAATCAATCACCAAAAGAACCAGTTCAGTTCAGACGCTCTGTGTGTCGGTCTGCTTCACACTGAATCACACATGTGCAGTATCATCAGCTCCTCAGTTCTCGAATCGGACGCGCCCGACAGAAATGGTTCTTGTCTTGTGAACGAGTCAGTCTTTTGTTCGTTATCTGGCTCGGCTCGGTGTTCATCTTCAGTTCTCTCTTCACAGCAGTTCAGTAAGTGAACTGTTTGAGTACATGAATTACTCCGGGATATTGGTTTGTTTGAACTCAGAGGGAGTGTCAGGCACATTAAAAAGTTAACAGCTTAAGTCATTGGTGGATTAATGCGTATTGGAGACATTAACAATTTAAAATGATTAAGTTCGATTTGGTGAACTGGTTCAAAAAGATCCGGTTTTATCGAATGATTCGTTCGCAAACCGGATATCACAAACTGCTTTGTTTTGAACTCGCTCACAACAGACACGGAAGAGAAGACAATTCTGAATAAAGTCGTAGTTTTTGCTATTTTTGGACCAAAATTTATTTTCGAAGCTTCAAAAAATTCTAACTGACCCTCTGATGTCACATGGAATACTTTGATGATGTTTTTCTTACCTTTCTGGAAATGGACAGTAGACCGTACACACAGCTTCAATGGAGGGAATGATAGCTCTCTGACTAAATCTAAAATATCTTAAACTGTGTTCCGAAGATGAACGGAGGTCTCACAGGTTTGGAACGACATGAGGGTGAGTTATTAATGACATAATTTAGATTTTTGGGTGAACTATCCCTTTAATATCCTGTCTGAGTTTAAAGGAAAATTATTTTCTAGCGCCTTTCTTTCCTTTCTCAGTTCTAAATTTTAACTAATCAAATAAATTAATAACACATCTCTTATGAATATGACTGCACTGAATGTGCTTGATCCTCACCCTAACTGTGATTTAAGAGCTGTTTTTTTCTTTGAGTTCAAGACAGTATCTGACAACTGCATAAAAGCAATTCCAGAAACTGGACAATGCCTGAAATATCAAGCATGGTACTATTTTTTTTTTTTTATTAATCAACAAGTAGCCTACATTTTCTCAAATGTGATTCTTAATTTATATTTTTCATACTCTCATAAAAGAGTTGTAAGCTCATAAAAAAACTGACACAAACAATCAAATGTATTTGATCTGATCTGGTTGAATTGTACAGACATTGTAAAATGAATCATAATTCAGCTAAATCAAATAGTTTATTTCTCTCTTCTTTTCATTTTCTCATTTTAATTTCACTTTTTCTTTCATGCTAGCATATTAAATATAACTATTATAACTAAATGTTATACATGGGCAAGAAAAAAATAGGTAAAACTAGATTCTACCTCTAGACTCACTCTTCAGTTTCAGCTGATGCATCAAAATACCACATACAGTCCCAAAACAAAAAGTTTAAGTTATTTTCCATTTTGTGTAAAAAATGATTAAATGCTGCCTGTTTAAACTGAGCATGAAGAGCATTCATGCTCTTTAATTGACTTCCTTTGGTCACTCCGAGAGTCAAGCTCAGACAGAGACATAAACTTAGACTAAGTTACAAACAACATTCTCACAAAACTCTGTCTCTGCGTACAGAGGATAACAGGGGGGAAAAAAGCCTCAAGAAAATAATTTGAAATGGGAGCAGATATTAAACAAATATTGCTCTTTTTACATCGTGACATGCTAGGAGGTGCCTGCAAAGCAAGATCCTTTGATGTTTTCCAGTATATTACTCTAAATGGTTTCATCAGTCTCTGACGAGTGAGAATATATGCCATTTTATCATTTCTTGATGATGGAGTCTCAGTGTTTGCCAAAGGCCTCACAGTCACACAGGGAAGGATGCTGGGGGTTCGAGGGGTGCTGGGTTTAGTCAGTCTCTGGCAGTGAAAACAGGACGAGCACGAGGTGGAGTAAAGGGACAGCCTCGTCTCCTCCATCCAGGCTGCTATTTTCCCAAAGTTATTTGTAAAATCGTCTTTAAAACTCTTCATTAATCAATCCAGGCGTCTTATTATTTCTGTAAGTGCAGAAGAGATTGCTAAATAAAAAGAGATTTCTCGTTCAGTGGGGGGAGGGAAAAAAAGCACAGTGAAATGAAACCGCATTCATTGAACCTTAAAATGTTTTGATGGCTTTTCAGAGGCACATTATATTTACATAGGAATGTGTCATTAACGTCAACGGCGAACCAGAAACTATTAAACTAATACAATGCTAAACTGAACAACCTTGAGAATTTGATTAGAGCCATTGTGAGTTTTAAAAATGCTCCATTCTCGGGTTAAAACAAAAGACTGATGCTTTCAGCTATGCTAATAATTCAGCTGTCAACTTTCATTGATGCATTTGACTGCTGCAGCTAGCATTTACATACTTTATATATAGCATGGAGGGGTGGGGGCGGGGGTCGTCTATGCAAAGAATCATAATAGAGGTTCGAAACAAACACAAAACTGTTTGTGTTTCATTTCAAATTAGCCGCTGTAATTTTCAAAAAGACTGCAGGCATTGTTTGCTTGGCAAAGTCACGCGTTTTGGAGCAGTTTTAATTCTCCTATTATTGCACATGCCAGAGACGCTGCATTTCCCTTTGCTCTGCTCTGCCAAGTGCTCTTAAACAGCCGAGAATAATCTTACTGAAACTCTGCTTTAATATCAATGACCTTCTTAGATCGTTTATCAACCATACGTGGATGCTTCTGAATTCTGTCATTGCCATCAAAGCACAATTTCCTCACAAATCAACTTATTTCTGACGTCCACCGAGTTCCAGATTCTGCTATTAATTGAAGTTTACCTCTCCAATAACAATACAGCTTGTCATAGTTAGCAGGAAAACATGCGCTCCCTAGATGCTATTTTAAATGAAATGAAATAAATACATAATGTGACGTTTCAGTATAGGACAGAAGAAAAAAGGTAAAACAAGAACCTATTTGTGATTCATTATCTGTTTGAACATATATTTCATCTTGGGCAAGATCCTTAACATTGTTTCATCAAACCCTGGAGATATTTTACACAGTGATCTAATTAAAGTCACCATTTTGCCTAGTATCCCATTTAAGAAATCTATATGATCTATATAATTATGAAATGATGCATTATTTAATACATAAACCCCAAAGCTCCATTTGTGCCTATAATTGTAATGAAAAAGCAAATTAATAGACTACTTTTTTTAGTCCCGTTTAGAGGCTTCATTAGAGAAATAGATAAATCATGAGTTTGTGAATGCTGAAAGGAAAAAATAAATACAAAAGAATGATTGGAAGCATTATCTGAGGGTTTAAAAAACAACAATATCAAAACTACACAGATACACACCTAATACTATACATGCAAACAGAAAGATAAGGGTTGCCCTTTATTTTACAGTATGTGTACTTACATGTACTTATCGTGCACTTACAGTGTATTTATCTAAGAAAGTTCTGGTAACACAAGGAACTACATGGGGTAGGGTTAGGTTTAGGGTTAGGTTCAGGGTTAGTACCTAGTTATTACATAGTTATTGTAATTACTATAATAAGTACACAGTATTTATTATAACATATGTATGTTATTATTGTATGTTATTATTTATAACATCCTGTTCCCCATGTAGTATGTACATGGGGAACAGGACTGTAAAATAAAGTGCTACCAAGATAAGTATGAAAGTGTGTATGTGGGTCAGGTTTCACCTGCATTGTTTCAAACAAATGTCCTCACAAGGATTGTAAAATCTGAAATCACCAGCCAACTGTCCCCATGAGGAAAATTGCTTAATAAACATACTAAATATTGAAAATGCAAAAGGGTTAGACTAGGATAGAAAATTATATTAGCTCAGTATAAAAACAAAAGAAATCGATGGAAAGTCCCACTATGAAATAAAAAGTGTGTGTGTGTGTGTGTGTGTGTATGTAAACAAAGGTGAAATAGAGACGAGGTGAATCTAGTCTGAGCATGCATGCCAGCCAAAGATTCAGAAACACAGATTTTGCATGCACGCTCTCATTTTGTTGTCTGCAGCATGGTTGCTAAAGTAAATCACAATCACGGTCAAACGGACCATTGCTGTTTTTTCTTTTATCTTTAATGAGTGCACAATATGAAAATTCTGGTTGATACCAATAAGCTAATAATTATTTTTAAGCTCAATAACCAAAAATGGCAATTGCAATTACATTACTAAATTATAAATTACATTAAATACAATTAAATAATCAGTACTTTAAGGGAAGTGAGCATGCATAATTAAATATCCAATATCAACTGTTATGCACTATTTTTCAAAGGCTGAATTAATAAATTGAAAGAAATTAGTACTGTTATTTAGCAAGGATGCATCAAATTGTCAGGATTCTGGACTGGTCTGTGTCATGTTTTGACCCAGTTTCTGTTCCTGTTTGTCCTTATTTGGTCGTGTTCTAGTCCTAGTTTAGTTAATTAGTCATTCCATACACCTGTGTTTCTCCAACTATCCCTGCATTTAACTTCAAGTCCACACTATCTCTCGTTGTCTAAGATTGAACTTCAACCCATGTGTTTCCTTGTGCTCCCTTCTGCCAGGTGTCACCGCCTGGATTTTTGGATTAAAAGACTATTGTTTGATTGTACGCTTTTCCTCCTCATTCCTTGATGTAGTACACGTGACACAAATATATTAAAAGTGACCGTAAAGACATTTATGATGTTACAAAGTCTATTTCAAATAAATGCTGTTGTTTTGAACTTTCTATTCATCAAAGATTCCTGAATAAAATGTATCAAACAAAAAATAATAATTCATCAGCTCAACTGTTTTCAACACTGATAATAACAAGAAATGTTTTATGAGCACCATATCAGCACATTAGAATGATTTCTGAAGGATCATGTATTGACTGGAGTAATGACTGCTGCAAATTCATCTTTGCCATCACAGGAATACATTTTAATCATTATTAACATTGATTTTAAATTGTAAAAATATAATATAAATTATTGTTTTCACTGTACTATCTGTTCAAATTAATGCAGCCCTAGTGAACCTTCCCTGCAGAGACCACTTTCATAAAAAAAAAAAAACAATATCTATCAACAAAAATAATCAACCAATCCAATAAGCAATATGACAGCGACAAATCATCAAGCATAGATGGACAACAAAATAAAGGACCAAAACAATTAAGAATCAAAGCGTTTCTGAGTGCCAAATGCAGTCTGAAGCTAAGAATCATGGGTAAACTAAACGGGTCCCTAGGGAGCGGGGGGGGGGGGGTGTTGATCTTTAATGCATACAACTTAAAACCTCACTTTATGCAATTATACTCTTTCTCCAGCCATCAGCGGCTCCGTGCAGGGGCTGTTCCTGCCACCTAAAGAGATATAGCGCTAAACTGTTATAATAGAGCACAACCCTCACTTCTCAGCGGTGGAGGACAGATACTTCAAACGTGGACATCCAGATGTTCGCCATATATCCGCAATTTATTAAACAAAGCGTCCTTGCATGTGTTGTGTGCCATGAATAAGCCTCCACTTATTAGACCCCGTCTGTATGTGTGTGGGTGGGAGGTTTGATTCTGATTATCATCACTCACCTTTCATCACACACTGCTGCAAACAACAGAGCAACAGAGATGGCCGTCCGCCCATCAGAGAAGCAACTAAATACACAAACTCACGGCGGGTGCCCCCTTATCGACTTGGCCTGTGCTTGGATTTCCTAATTCTGGAAATGCATGCCCCAATGGTTAGCTAGAGAGCCCTTTTGCTCTCTCATGTGCAGTTATAACAGGGTCTCGTTGTCTGGGGAGTAAATTTGTTCAGAGAATGGCGAGTGTGGCTAACAGGGTGAACATTTTGTGTTTTTAATGTGGTTTCCAGTCGCATCAATCATTCCGTACAATTAGCCCAATTCCCACTCAATTTTCTATTTCCATGCTGATGTCCCACACCCTCGCTCACACACCTACCCGCCTGCACAAAGCCAATGGGGCAGGTACTTGCACGTTACACCGGAAAGACAGGGAGGTGTTACCAATCTTTTTTAATTTCTCATTAAAAGCGAGACACACCTACGGCGCTCGTGCACAGCTCCTCCCGTGTTCTTTTAAACCTCAAGTGTCATTTGTTTTCCTTGGCAACCAGATTAAATTAGGTGAGTGATTATAGCTTATTAACACCAAACGCTGTTAGTGTATTCTTACCATTTTGTATGTAAACACTTTCTGCCTGTGGCGCTCTTTATTGGAAATTGCTTTGTATGGACTCGAAAGCCCGAAGCCTGCTTATAATAAAAATATAATTACAATTTAGACAATAGCCACTCAGCCACCCCTCCTTCTTCTGACCATTCAGTTACAAGGCCCAGCCAAACACGGTAATGAACAATGAAAGAGCTAGTCTCTTTCTCGCTGCCTAATTCGAACTAATAAAGCCACTAGAATTAACATTCACAATTGGCGTAATGAGGTGTGGGGGTTTGGTCTCTGCTACTTCATATCGACTACTCTTGCCCTCAGCCCCCTCTCTGCATTTAATGCTGTACTTCAGGCCCAAGCGTTGCTCGCATTATTTACGTATTTTGCAGAGCTGCAAGTGTAATTGGTATTAAAATGAAGCATTTCGTCAGTGTTCACCAGTGTTACACATATACATAGGCCTTTATGCTGTGCTCTCCTTGTCACAGATGTGTCTAGCAAACTTGAAAGTCCTGATAATAATTTTGATATCTTACATATACATTTTAGGAAACACTTTACAATAAGGTTCAAATTATTAACATTAAAGTTTCCATGAAGTGGAAGTTATTGCATCCCTATTGTGACATATAAAAAAAATTAAAAGCTGATTATCACATCATCAAAAAAAAGAGAAGAGATGTTGCTCCAAGGGTGAAGGGAAAGTTGTTCTGATTGATGAGAGAGCGAGAGAGAGAGAGAGAGAGAGAGAGAGAGAGAGAGAGAGAGAGAGAGAGAGACAGACAGACATTTTGATTTCCAGGTGATAGCATTACCTTAATATGTACTTGCATTGAAAAATACTTCTAAAGCATTTATTAATCTTAGTAAATGTTAATTCCAACATTTACTAATACATAATTTTAAATGAAAAGTTGCATCTGTTAATATTAAATATACTGTAACAAATGCACTGCCCATTGTTAGCTAGTCAATGCATTAACTAAAGGGACCTTAATTGTAAGTATTACCAATTTTTTTACCCAATCTCTATCATAAATTTGAAATCAAGCTGCTTTATTTCCTCCTCTGTCACAGTGGTTTGGTATCGCCATGCCGTGCCAGGATGGAGGGGAGAATCAGAGACAAGGCGAGAGAGTGAGCAGCAGCTTTAGGCCAGGCGAAAGCGAGCAGGTGCAGGGAGAGAAAATTACTACTATAAACAAGACTAGTCCTTGTAATTTATCATTAATCTGTCTGTCTGTGTTCCCAGCTTTCAGCTTCTTTTGCATGCTGATATCCATGTCATATTTCTTACCGGAGATGTGTTTATGTTTTTATCCTTGTCCCTGTGAATGTACCGCAGTGGCATAGCAGAGGGACTAGTGAGAGAAACTGTAAAGGAATCTAAAAAACAAAACAAAAAACCTGTCAGAAACCACACTTGCATTAATGACTCCGTTTCATCACACAAAAAAAGGCTCAACTGCACACTGCACAATATCAGCTAATGCAAACAGCCGTAATATCATCTTATCAGCACCTGCCTAAAAGTGCCTTCATTTGCTTTAGTCATGGAAGTTTTATAGAGCCTGATGCTGTGAAATAAATCTATGTAACACTTTATTACATGTCAGGACTCACTTGTCTCTGCTGGCAAGTGTATTGTATTAAGCAATGATACTTATTAACTGGAAACAGACGGTGCTATTATGTCGGTTCACAAGTGTCTAATAACATCCCGTTGGGGACGGCTCAGCGAGAGTTTGTTTGGAAAGAGCTTGTCTATGCTCTCATTGCAAAAAAGACCGCATTTGAGATGGGGGGGGGCACCGTTCTTTAATTAGAAAAAAAAAACTCAAAAACACAGATAGTGGTCTACTTTTGCTAACTGAAGAGAGGGAAACTTTCACAAAGAGCATTTTTAATGTTTATTTATTTTTTCCTCTCTCATTTTATAGACGGATGAAAATGATTTAACATGTTTCCCTTTGCAAATTTGACTTTGTAATTCTCTGTCCTTGTTTATTTGCTGCATTTACAAATGGAAAAAAGTGCAGAAGTTATTGATTCATGACCGTAATTGTTTAATTATTAATCAGTTTAGTGTTATATTAGCATTTGTAATATTGCAGATGCTCATTCTCAGAGGTTGGAAAGCTATAAAGCAGGTCGTGGTTTGCTGCTCTGTGACATCTGAGATCACCACAGAATCTGTCAGGCACACGTGCACGCACACACACACACACACACACACACACTCTAAGTGTAGTAATTTGTTACCCCTGTCACACACTTCAGTCAATACTATAGTGGGCAGGCAGTTGATCAATACTCTGATTATTTGATAAAATTCACACTTTGCTGATGTATGGTTTAACCCCCAACACAAAGTTTTTCATGCACTCACACTGATTTGTGTCTGATGCTCCTAAGAGGGCTAACACTGCTAATGTGCAGCTCTCACACATGGAGGAGTTTAGACGCCAGTGATCTGCTGTTAGGGGACATCTACTGGCCCAAATACAAAGTCACACACCCCTTTTTTCTCCATTTCTCACTCTCGTTCTTTCCGCTAACACGTTTCGCCATCATATACAACAACCAGAAATCTTCTGATCTGTCCTGGAAACTGTCTTCACATTATTCCAGGGTACGGATACTATTTATCACTTTATGCATTTTGATCAATCAGTTGCGATGTGATTGGGTATGCAAAGTCCAATTTTCTTTTGGCCACAAAAATGTGTCTCTGCAAAATGGATATAAATCTAAGTTTTTCTATTCTAATGCATCAACATTTGCAAAGTGAATAATACCAGCAGAACATCGTCTTTGCTCAGTCTGGCAGTTAAGAGCCTTAAAAATGTAGCATGACTTAAAAATATTACTGACAACAATGCAACCTAAGCAACATTTGCTATTTTTAAGGCAAGACAAGCTGGTCTTTTTTTAATATAAGCATATGGAGGATTGGATAGTTTTAAATGTACATGTCTGAGAAATTATCCAAAACTATGTTAAAATTTGATTTACGGATCACTTTGCAAGCGAATGTCAACTTACTCTACTAACCCTGACACTAACCATAACATTTACTGATACTCCAATGAGTCAACCTTGAGAAGCATTTAAAAATAGCAGATAAAATGTCACAATTAATTCCAGCCCAAATAAGAATGACATTCAGTTAATGCATATCACATCAGCAAATTTGTACTACTACAAACATTTTGCTACACACATTCCAGATCATGCCTATAGGCTGTTCTGTAAAGTTTGTCTGAGCTAGCACTTGAACCGAAGTGTGACGACACTTAGTGAAGGGTCAAGTTTTGCACTTGTTTCATCCATGAATGACTGCTTGCTTACACAGGAATTGCAAGGTATGCTGATGCAGTTTTAGCTTAGGTCAAGTTAATGTACACTACCATTTCAAACATTTGGGGTCAATGCATTTGTTATATATATATATATATATATATATATATATATATATATATATATATATATATATATATATATATATATATATATATATATATATATATATATATATATATATATATATATATTCTGCTTTGAAAAAAATGTATAGTTTTATGTGAGACACAAAGTGAGCAAAAGAGACACTTTAACAAAATAAATATAAATACAAATACAAATAGATAAACAAATAAATGCTTTTCTTTTGTAGCTTCTATTCTTCAAATTATCCCCAAAATACTGTAAACGTTGATAATAAGAAGAAATGTTCCTTGAGCAGTGAATCAGCATATTAGAATACTTTCAGAAGGATCATGTGACACTGAAGACTGGCTGCTGAAAATTCAGCTTTGACATCACAGGAACATTTTAAAAATATATTACTATAGAAAAGAGTTATTATTATTATTGTAATAACATTACACAATATTATTGTTTTCACTGTAATTTGTATCAGCTAAATGCAAATTTGATTTTTATAACACATTATAAGGGTATACTTAAGGCATTAAAATTAATGAATAATGCATTATAATATATATATATATATATATATATATATATATATATATATATATATATATATATATATATATATATATATATAATCATAGTAATTATAATACATTTGTTGTTAAAACTTTTATGAGTATTATTATTTATAGCACTTAATAAACACCATGCTTAATCTACTTAATTTATAATGGATTATAAGTCTCATATCTTGATATTATTTACATCTTATTAATATTACAATAAATATATTTTAAATAAAATGTGTCATATCTGATCAGATATCTGATTGCATGGCTTTTTAAGAAAAAAAACATTGTTTTTATTTTTATTATTATTGTTGTTGTTGTCATCATTGTTGAAAATGGCAGGATATGAGACTTATGATATATTAGAACTATGGGAAATAAATATAACCCATTGTAAGTTAAGTGGATGCATTTTGTTCATTGCATATTATAAATCATCATAATTTTAAAAGCTATAAACACAAACAAGTAAATGTTATAATGCATTAAAACGCTTGTTTATTAGTTACTCATGAGATGATACAACATATTATAATGTCTAAGGAATAATCTTCTAATCTATAATTTAATGTATAAATACGGGCTCACAGGTTATATATATATATATATATATATATATATATATATATATATATATATATATATATATATATATAAAACATTTACAACTGGTCACATATTTTATGCCTGTTTAACCACCTCGTGACTGGTCTGCTATACCCATCTAGAATGCATCTTGGAGGGCATTATTGTACACTGGACCTTTCCATGATCAGTAAAACCTACAAAGTGACAAAGTGTGCATAGGTCAATATATACATGTTGAACAAAGCAAATCCTAGCTAATTTCCCCCATCCTATATTCCCTCTCAGGCCTGATTCACTCCCTCGTTCTCCATGTTCCTTCTTCCCCTTCAGTCTGTGTGAAGGACAGGATTGATTAGCATGCCGCATATTCATTTGCATACTTTTGCACACAGATCACTCCGAATGAACGGCAGCGTTGTTTTCTCGGTTTTTCACTCTCCAAAGGTGGGGGAGGAGGGGGTGGAGGGCGGAGAGATGCTGGTGGTAGAGGTGGAGGGGGGGCTCGTCTTTTCAAGGAACACCCCCAGAATTAATGTTCCACACCTGTGCACAGTGCGGCAGTCTTTATCAACCATCACAGGTGCGCCACATTAATTGTGGGAGAGACCATTTTGCTTTCCACAGGGGTGTCCCATTTGGCAGTCAGCATGTGCTCTCAAACCTGAGATAGTTAATGTGCTTTACAGAGTGTTCATTTTCATCTGATGTCAATTTTTCTTTTCTCTTCTCTCCCAGGACTGCACATAGTGCACAATGCATAATATATAAATAGCCTCCCTATTTCAAAGTAGTGATTAGTGTAATGCTTGTTTGGCATATTTTCCAGTGTGTGTGTGTGTGTGCTGTCATATTATGAAGTTTTAGTACTTCTAGTAATGTGATCTCGAAAGTTTCCAGAACCACAGAGCATCTCTCTTTCTCTGTGTTAGCGTACATGCATACATACGGGGGCGTGCGTAGTTGTGCAATGAGTCTCCTGATGCTTCCTGTAAGAGCGTGGAGGCCTGCACACCTGCAGGTCTAAAGGCCAAACGCAGCAGACTGCCCCCCGGTGACAAAGATTACCGCAACCTCAGAGTAAGACCTCCACCATCCGTCCCGAGACTTCCTCTCCTCCGCACACTGAAAGCAATAATAGCATCGCACAGTCGCACAACTGCAGGACAATGCCCACAGAAATAATAATAATCAAAATAGAAAAATCAGAGCCATTGAGCACAGTGATTCAAGATTCCCTGAAGATTTAGGAGATTTTGTTCTTTTTTGTTTTGTCCAATAATGAGCAGTAAAAGGTCAGTGGACCATTGCTGCTCATTCACTCGTGGCTTATCCTTTCTCCTTACGCGTGATTACCCACCAAATGGTTAAAGGTAAAAAGAGTAAAAACAATAGGCTCATGTCACACTCTTCAAAACATAGACCTGAACCTTATTCATGGCATATTATATTAATTACACAGACTAACTGAATAAATGCTGTATATATATATATATGAATAAATGCTGTATATATGTATGTATGTATGTATGTATGTATGTATGTATGTATATATATATATATATATATATATATATATATATATATATATATATATATATATATATATATATATATGCAGAGTTGTGTTTGGTGAGACTGGGAGACGGAAAGCAGAAATATAACACAATCAGACATTTTGAACTCGCCAATTGACCTTCTGTGGCATCATTTACAATGACTCATATCAAAGCCCCAGAATGTTAAAGCTATAGCATTGACACAAACATAGAAGCACACAGGCGCACACACTAGTGGGATAATAGCTTTAACTACGCTAAATTGTCTCCTTCATTTGGATGGCTATGGCGACCTACAGTCTCCTCGGCTCACACTTTTAAGGGGGTCATCACTATGCAGGGGAAAAATGAAACCCACTAGATATTGTTTGATTGGATTTGCCTTTCGCAGGTTTTTAGATCATTACAGAAATTCATTTGAAGTGTGGCAGAAAATGAACCTCGGCTGTCTAATTATTATTATTTTTTTCTCTACCAGCATTTTTGCCCTCTCTCAGTGGCGTATTTTTTTTTTTAAATCAACTGGAATATTAAAGAGCCAACACTATCCTTAAAATGCATCTTTGATGGGCTCACATACCCCCTGTTGTCTGAAGGAATTAAACATATTTAATGACTCCGCTATCCTGCTCTTAAAGTTATAGCCCCCCCCACCCACCCCACCATTCACTTTCACGGTCTGTCTTTCTCTCACTCACAGAAAGCAAGAGAGTGACGGAGAGAGAGACTTCCAAACCAAATGTGCTCATTCCAACATTTCAATAAATTGAGAGGAAAAGCATTAAAGTTAATCAGACCAACCACATTGTGGTTAAGACACGTTGGCTGGATTATGGATTACTATTAGCTGGATGAAAACAGATTCTTTCATTTAAATTCTGGGTTTCTCATCCCACTAAAATTAAAAAGGAACTAATACTTCTTGGAAAGAGTTCTTTATTCTTCTTGCGAGCCCTTACTTCCATTTTAATCTGACATGGAGACAAACTATATATATGAAGAACACCCAGCGAAAGGCATGCGTGTAAAAGATGACCTGGGTTTACGTTTATTATTAAAGAAAATAAAGCTGCACGACACTTCTAAAAGATCCGAGACTCTGCTGTATTGCACATGTATCCTTCTCATACGGCCTGCGATAAACATCTGCTAACCATTACTCTGCCATTAATACTGACTTTGCTTTGCATATTATTCTGCTTGGTAATAACAACAGCAGCAGCAGCATTATTTAGTAATGGTAACAATTATTAATAATTACTAAAAGGCAGTGCTGTACTAAAACTTATTATCTATGTCCATCCACACAACACGATCAAGAACTTCAAGAGCTCATGAAATGATGCTATTACAAACAAATAAGCAAACCTGTGCATGAAACCTGTTACAGGCAAATATTAACTAAAAGATAAGTGAAGCAGCAAAAAATAAAAATAAAAAAATAATCTGGACCAATATTAATTATCATGTTATAGCTAATAACCAATAAATGACCTGTGTTTCCGTTCTATGTTAGTTATGTGAATCAAAAATGTAATACTAAAAAAAAATAAAGCCATTTAAATAGTGCAAGTGAATTTAGGCATCACAGCATAGAATGCACAGTATGAACAATAAATATATAAAATACATTTAAAGTGGTAAAGTAGTGCTTTAAATAATATAATAAATTAATAATAATAAAAAAAAAACACTTTAATTCCAACTAATAACTGATGTGGTAGTGATATACGGTGCATCCCTAAGCTAAAATGTGATGGAGATGAAATATCACCTAGTTCCCCAAGACTAGCTCTGTTCCAAAACCTAATGAGCTGCTACATTAGAACAACCTCATGGAACTGATTTGGAATGTTCTACATAGGAAACAAAACAAATACTCTGTGAGTGGCCTGTACTTGTTCCACCCTAATATGTTTTAATCTATGATGTAATACCTAAAGTTTGATCAAAACAAGATAGCATAATTAAACATCAGTTGGTATAGCACCTACTGTATGATGCATAAAACCCTTGCTTTTGCAGGCATTTATATTGTCTCATATCTAGCTGAAACTAAACAGTTTAGATCCTCTGAGGCTGACAGATGTGTTTTGTCATGTAAGAGGGATTATTTCAAAGAAATAGTTGACGCATGAAACTTTGTCCATGCTTGGGCCGAAACATGGCGTTTATGGCCTGAATTGATATGTTAAAGTCAGGTTATATGTATGTATGTGGGTGTGTGTGTGTGTGTGTGTGTGTGTGTGCGACGGTGTTTCACAAATGTATGCTGCTTCAGAGTAGCTGTGTGTGTGTGTGTGTGTGTGGCTGCTGCTGCTGCTGCTGTCAGCACTGGATGGTGTATGTCAGCCTTGACTAGACTCCGGCTCCAGTATATCACAGGCAGCAGGCAGCCCGCTGCAGATACAGCCAAACTGTTTCATTGTCAATAAACCTGTGTCTCCATTAGAGCTACAACATCTCAGTCCAAACCCACGAACATACACAGACATCAAAATCAGCAACCAGTGAAATACATTTGTTAGCTATGTGGTATACGAATATCTAAAATATACATACAGTAAGTAAGTGAATCCCATGAGGATGAATCTCTCATTTTAACACATTCAAAAGAAAAAAAAAAATATTCTGCATTTGTTACGTTAATGAACTTTATGTTTCCTTATTTGGTCTTCTTCCTGTTCTTGTTTTGTTAATTGATTATTCCCCACCTGTCTCCAGTTAACTCATTACCTCATGTGTGTTTAAATACCCGGTCTGTTTAGTTCTTCTTGGTCTGTGATTGTATATTTTATTGTCAATGCTGTATTTGTGTTAAGGCTGTTATTTGTATGTTAACCTGATATTGTATTGCAAGTGTAGTATATTGTCTGTATTCTCCTTCTATCGTCAGTCAACTCCTCATTTGATCCCGATCCTCCTCTAGCTCTGTCTTACGTTTAGCATACACACCACACTTGTAACAGCATTAAGCAATAAAAGGATTTTATTAAGACTTTTAAGATATTTTGCATTGTGAATTCATTTTGCCGCCTCATTATTATTACGGTAACGCAAAAGATTATTCTCACAAACTGTAACAAAAAAAGTACATTTTTTATTATATCTGTCATTAATTTGGATTAAAAATTATAAATTTACTAATAAAGTGAAAATGAATCTTTGACAAATACACTGAAAATGAATAAATGAAAATATTAAAAAGTGAAAGAAAACAGATGCATTACAGTAATAAAATGAGCTCAATTGTCCCGATTTGTATTTATTTATTATTAACCAATATATGCAAAAAAAAAGTAACTAAAATCTAATGTATGCGTAATATATTTTATAATTAAGATTTATATTTTTCTTTGGTTTGGGGGTAAAAATTTAATTTGAATACCGACAATGAAAGGTTTTGTGAAATTCACCAATACATGCTTATACAATTATGTAACTGTAACTGTGACATAATGTTTAGATTTATGCAGTTGTATACAGTTTTATGTGTGATTCTGTGCCACTAGTGGTAACAAATTGTTTTGCAAAACATATATTGTTTTCAAAAAGGTTTCCCAAAATGTCTGACACATGTTATATCAGCCAATGTTGATATCAGGCTACTCGAGCTCTGAAAGCACTACACGGTTTATACTTTTTAGGAAATCAACCTACCAATGTCACTGAAAAAGGAACCTTTGATGATGTTACAGGTGAGGGGGGCAGGCGTCAGGGGGCATCTAACATGCTCTTTCTCTTTCTGGGCAAGGTCAACCCACTGTAATGTGTTCACTCCATGCCTTACTCATTACCCTCAATAGCAGTTGATGGATCTGCTGAAGCAGAAAAAATGGGAAGAGAGAGAGAGAATCATCACTAACATTTATCTCCACTTGCTTCCACCCCAGCTTAAATCAACCCATCAGCCTGTCCCAAAACACTTAGTGCTGAGGCACATATCACTGGTTCATATCGCACCTTGGCTTCCTTTGTTAGCAGCCTAATCTGTCCAGAAGGACTGTATTGAATGTTGCATCAAGATCCCCAGGCCATATATCACAGCGTGCACAAACACACTTTGGAGTGGGCATATACAATATTTAGACATTTCACCTTGCTGGAATTCTCGAACACCCCTACACACTTACACACACACACACACACACACACACACACACACTTTCCAAGGTATACAGTCAACTATTCAAGTGGCACAGCATTTGATTCTGCAGACATTCTGTGCACTGAGCCGAACCCTAAGCACCACATAGAAATATATATACACAAACCACCCCCATCCCCCTGCTTTTTTAGACATTTCATTATGTTATATGACTTTAGGCCCAGTGGCTGGAAAATGACAATTATTTTGCTCCAGTAGCTTGCTACTTAAGAGAGATGCAGAATGCGTCAAGTGGCATGTGAGTGGTGCTCACAGAAACACACATGGGGTCTTATACACACACACACACACACACACACACACACACGCATAAACGTAGAGTGATGCCACAAGCATGCTAGACTATGGCCGGGGCACATGACGGATAGTCCTTTGGAGGGAGTTCAGAAAAATATCAGTCAAAGCAAACTAATGCCTTTTAAATGTACCCAACTACCTTTAGCAGGCCAGCTCAGTGAATTAAAATAATATCTAATGACAATTTGTTTGGACCACTCATAAATTCCACATAAATATATATGAGCAAGAGAGAAACATACAACAGGCTAATAGAAACGAATGAACTAGTCAACCATAAATTTGCTATGTGAGATACGCTTTTTCTGATTGGAAAGGGCACCCGCTATCTGCAATATTGATAATACTTTTCAAATTTCATCTGCTTTTGTTTGCATTCTGGGCTGTCTGTTTAAACACACTGGGAATTATAATGAAGCCAAACATTATCTCTCAGTTGTTCAAGGCTGAACATATAACTTTATCGTCAAAATGATTCCCAGTCTTTGGCTGGGCTGTATCTTTTCCATTAAAGCCTGGCTATCAGCCGGTGACAGTGAAGCAGCCAGTCGGCACTGGCTTGTCCACATGTGCCGGCCAAGTGGCGTGAAGGTTCCCGCTTTTGTTTCACTCAGCTATTTCATGTATGCCTTGTGTGTTAGTGTTTGAAAGAGGGAGCAAGAGACAAAAAAGGGGAAAACATGATTAGTGGGGTCGTTTATTAACTTTGCAGGGTGTACGTGCATTTTCAGAGTATGGAATTGAACTGGAGAGGAGCAGTGGTGTAATTATGGACCATCAATACCATCAGTCTTTGGTAAATTATGTATGCACCATGCCAGCACATGACAACCACTAGGGCACTCAAGTTCTGGGTCCTGATCCATGCTAGCACACTGTTTAGCTTTTGGGAAAATTGTAAGATCATAGGCTGGAATAACAATGTATATACATGTGATGAGTGGGGCCGCAGTGTATGACGCCCAGCCTATGTTTTTTTTTTCTTTCTTTTTTTTCTCTATAACAATTTAAAAAGTTGGCAAATGTATAATGCCTAGTGTTTTTTATTTTGACAATACTTGATTTTACAAGTATTCCACTTCTCTGGTTTCATAGTCCTTAAAATATTTGGATTTTTAAACAGGGTAATGGTTAAAAGTCTGTCATAAGGTAATTTAGCAGACTAGCACATCAACACATCAGCAATACCCCACTCATACATATATATATATTTTCAAGCGTTTACATGCCTTAAAAAAGAAGTCTATTGATGAGACTAAAGAGGTTGTCTGACACATCAAATCTCATCAGGCTGAAAAAAACTGAAAATTTCTGCTCGCTAGTCTGCTTTTAAAGTTGTGTTTATAATCTTGCAAAGTATTATAACTCAAACTTATAGATTTAAAAAAAAAGACTGAAAGAGCTGACAGATCCTCAGTGGTCATGAAATTGAAATCACGTAACTCTGGTGTAGTTAGTTTATAGCCTAACTTTAGCTTTTGCTTGCAAAGATTGTATTTAGGCTTCAAAATTCATAGATTAGCTCTGTGACCGACACAATTTTGTTTTCTTCTTCAAAATATATTCAGCTAAATTTAAAAAGAAAATGGAAGAAATTTGTTGGCAGTATGGGCTAGCTAATCAGGATGATGCTTACTTCTGGGTTGGCCTATTTTTTTTTTTTTTCAAAATTCTAAAATAGTTTATTCATAAATACAGAGCCAAAAACTAGCGCTAAAGCTCATAATTAACATGGCATCCGAGTCCCCTGCCCTCCCCGTGATGTTGGTGAAACTAGCAGTCCACTCATCCTTAACAGCAAACTAATTTCATCATGCATGAACACATTCACTCACTCCAAGCTCTTTCGTACTGTTCTGTCACTATGAAGTGCAGACAAATTCTATTCAGCTCACTCTTCATCCTCCTAGTGAGAAATGAGTGGTTTCGCCTTCACTCCAAATAAATCAACGCTTTCCTACAGACGTACAGCTGTTCTGCCAGTTACAAAATGAGAGAAAAAGAAATGAAATGCCCACCATGGACGCAGACACATCACCATGGGCCTGTTAGATCAGTCTCTACCACAAACCCCCTGGAGTCTGGGTTATCGGGCACTGTCTGTGTCTAAGTGGATGATGTGAAGGCCAGGGTAGTAGAAGACACTCAGCCTGTATGTGCGCCTTCTGAAGGAGCATGAGACCTGCCCATGCCTTGCCAAGTGTGCGAGTTGGTACAGTGAGCAGAAATTGCAGCACTGATATTGTGTCGAACGGCACATTATGCATATCCACGATGCCAGTAGTATTATGAGGGCTCTTCAAGAATGAAAGTGGCATCGGCACCCAGCTTACTCTTGTACAATGATTGTTATTCAGGAAATGCTATAGCGGTATGTAGTAAATGCATCCCAAATAATTACCTGAAAGTGATTCAACATTAATAAAGTTAGAAAAGAAACACAGATGGGAGGGTCTTAAGCACTCCATCCATTGAACAGAATCGTTAAAGCATTTAATTCATGTTAAACCCTTTATGAAACAAACAGAAAGTAAGTGATTACATTAGGCTGTTGACATGCTGCAGTCACGCACCAAGTAAATGGCACAAACAAAACAAGTGTAATTGGGAAGGCTCTGTAGACTTTACCCCTTCTTCACAATGTTTTCCAAAATGTATTGATAGGCCAATATTCCAGAGATTCGGAAGCAGGCTTTGTTGAGGTTAAGGATAAACACATGTGGCTCAAACTTTGGATATGTTTCAGTGCCGACTTTTGATTCCAGCATCTTTATCCCAATCCTGGCAAACAGGAAGGAGGTTGTGTCCAGAAGAAGACCGCGAGGACTCTTTCTGTTTACACATGACTCTTACAAAAGTCCTTCTGCTACCATCATCATCTCAAACAGCTGGGGCTTCATATAATACACCATAATACTAGTCTGTGTGTGCGCGTGTCTGTGTCATATTCAAAGTAGATTTGAAGGGTAAATTGCTTAATGATTTCTGGGAAAACTATAAATTGGGGTACCAAATAAGCACCATTACTACAATCTGATTACCATGCAATTGAATTAGTGGGTAATCACCATTTCTATATATCATTATATTGAAATGCAATACAGGATTAGTTTATGCTGTTGGCTATGGGGAGAAGATATGATGGTCTAAATAAAAGGTGAAAGTGTAAATCTACAGCTTTTAGCTACCCATTAAAAGAGCAAAACATATTGCTTTTCCTGAAAGCTGTCACACAAGGGAGAAAGGCTCCAATGCTCGGACAGTAGACTACTGAAACAATGCTTCAGACAAACACTGAATCTCTGTGATTGGTACTTGCATCTGTGCAAGTGTCATCCAGGGTCCCCATCATGTAAAGGAGCATATATGTGGATCCAAGGTTAGCTCAGACAGTACCCTGTCGGGGATGCATATCAGTAGGTGTGATAAATAAATATTACACCACAAAAAGAAAAAAAATAGATTTTATTGTACGTACACGGTTTAAATAAAGATATAAATCATATTAGTAACAATAGTAAAAAAAATAATCTTTAATCATTTGATTAAATAGGTGCATAAAACTTATGCTCATTACTATAATGGCTAAATAACAATAGTAGTAGTATTTTGTAACAAAATGTCAAATTATGCCGCATAACATGGAGTAAATATGGGATGTTTTCAGGGTGTTGAAGGTATACACTGAATGAGGCTATGAGAGAACATAAAAAGGTTAGGAAACAATGCAAAAGCTGTTGTACCCATAAAGTGTAGATGTAGCGATGAAGACTGATATTGAAAGACTGGAAACATGTAATCTCTAAAAGAAGCTATTCAACAGTCAGCACGGCAAGATAAATGAATTAACGGAGCCTGATAGGACAAAAAGCCACAATTTAAGTATGTTGGTCACAAACAACCATGAATCTTAAAAATGCATCATGGTAGTACTTCATAAATGTTCCCACTCACCACCCATACTGTATTTTCTTACACAAGAGCAACTTTGCCTTCCTTTTCTGCAATGCCCCATGGAATATGTCAGCTATCACAAAGATTGTGACGTCCTTGACAATCGTCCAGATGTCTTTGTGCTGTGGTGATTAAGACTTATGTCCTTCAAGCTGATGGGCATCAGGCAGGCCTCTGAAGAGTCTGCACTGTCAAGTGGCAGCTGACTGAAGAGGGGAGTACTGGGGGCAGAGGAGAGACACGGGGCTCCATTAGTACAAGATTCCTGCTTAAGACCAGCCCAAACCTAAAGAGGTCCACATTTTAATACATTTAACATGTACATCAACACATTTGACAACAATACTTAAAAAAAAAAATGTGTATTTACAAAGTGATACAAATGTAATACTTTGGCAAACTACATGGAGTGAACCAGTGCTCCTGAAATGCCCTGAATCCCACCAGTACTCTTCACATGTGCTGGTTTACTTAAGCACACAGGACCAATCAAGCCACTGATTACTCAAACGGGCTAATTAATGCTCATTAGGCTCTAAGTCCTGACACCTGCATGCAGTACACTCTGCACTTTCCGACGCTAACAGCAGCATTGGAGCCAAAGATAAAGAACAGGGATGGGAATCATGAAGAATTTAAGATCATGCATTTAGGGCTACGTTTACACGACAACGATGTAGTCAAAACAGAAAAGTTCTTCTGTTTGTGTTTTTATAAAGTTTAATGTACACAACAACATTTTCAAAACATTTAGCATTTACACATATCTGTAAAAACGTCCAAAAATGCTGTATTATGTATGCCAGGCCAGTAGTTGGCGCTGTCACCTTGTAAGTAAACAATTACTGTAGGGAAGGGAAGATTATATGTAGGGATGGGTACCAAGTACCGTTATTCTTTTAGACTGGTACGTAATTGGGTCAATACCAGAGTACCGATAAGCTGTTATCGATATCAGAGCTGTTATCGGACAAGCGATACCTTTATCGATGCTTGCATTGTTTTATCTCTGTATACTTCAATGTTAACAACAAATTAGAAGCTGCTGCTTGTCATTTCCCTTTACTGAATAATGTGATATCCAGCACATGCTGTGTGTGTGTGTGTGTGTGTGTGCGTGCGTGCAGCCAGTCATCGTGGCAAGAGAGAAACGTTCAAAAGTGTGGGCTCTCGTTACAAAACTAAGTGAGTTTGTCAGGTGCAATATATGCAGTAGTGCAATAGTGAACGAAGGCGGCAACACAAGTAATATAATGAAACATTTACTAACAAAACACAACATTTACCTTAAGAAATACGCTGTATTATGTCTAGCTCCTACTGCAACTCGCAAGACACATCAAATGTTAATTCAGTGTTAGAGTTACACTCACGAGGCACTGCACTTATTTGCAATCACAAAAGTATATTATTTGTGTGTGCTTTAAGACCTTGCCGGTGAAATGTTTTATAAAATTTTCAACAATTCATATACTTTTGCACCAAATAGTATCAATATCGATAAAATGTAAACAATACCTATCCCTAATTATATGTTGCATATAATGCGTCTCCAGCGTTGGTTGTAATACAGTATTGGTGAAGTAAACCCACATACCCATCATACTGTGAGAAATTAAATCTGAATTCAAAATGATGACAAATTTATACATAGTATGATAACTAAATGTTGGATATTACAAATATGATATTATCTTTATCATAGATCAGTTTTCATCAGTTTTCCAACTAACACACCGCTTATTACATTGAAACTCTTTATTATCTAGAATTCAGAGTTTCCTAATAGTAATATACTTCTTCACTCGATCATTCATGTGCTCAGAACTCATGATTATGATGAGCGGCGCAACAGTGGGTGTGTCTCGTTTCGAAGGCTGCACCCTCAATAGGGGTCGCATATGCATTGAAGATGTCTCGTTTCATAAAAGAAACCATTACATTCCAAAGAAAGAAAGATATTACAGTTCCTCACAAGGAATACCAGTTTTATAGTGGTTAGTTTTCTAACATATGTGGCTGACAAATGCAACCTCTAGAGAGTGTATGCTTTGAAATGAGACAGAGCTTATAAGTATGTACTGTGATTAATTAGTTGTTTGTTTCAATAAAATAACTAACTTATAATATTAATTTGGTTAGGAATCGGACTACAGTTTGAATGCACTATGCTTCTGTTAACAACCAGCTCACATAAGTCTTCCACTTGGGAATCAAACTACATTGTCCACTATCTTTTTCATGCTGTGTATTCAGCAGTGGTGCTGTGGCACCCCTGAAAGAGTAGTGCAGGACTGTTTTATTGTAGTGTTCCATCCACAGCAGCCAAATAAAATATACTGTATGTGCAAAAAAAAAACATTTACAAAACACAATTATTTTCCTTTTTTTTTTTATTATTAATTGTTGTTGTTAACAGTTTCTTGCATGTGCATGTGTGTTCTCAGTTTAAGAGTACATCTGACCTGTTGTCACATTGAATTATTTAATGTTTTGCATGACTAAGTAATGTTATACTTCATGACTTCAAGAAACTTGTCTTGGTATTCATGCTAAATGAAGTACACTAGATGTGTAGGCTTGCTGAGAGACATCTTTTGCTAAATGTCAAAGGACTTTTAATGAATGTGTGCTAAAGTTTAACCTTACAACAGCACTTCAGCCTGTGATGTGAACAAGAGGCACAAGCTGTTCAAATCTGTATGGCTCCTAATTGAAAAACTTTATAACATAAATTCAGTGGCCTCTTGTCACTGGAAAATGCTGTCCATTCCAGCCAGCGCCAAACAAATAAAATATGATATCTAAACCTTCTGCAATAAGGATAAACCTCGGAAAATGTTTATGAAAAATAATCACCAGGACAACACACGCATGTGGTGTTTACACTGACGCCAGTGTCGCAGCTATCCCACATCTCCGACAAACACAGAGGAGGGGGCAGCCGGCAAAACAGGAAATATCTTTTGCATATTATTTTAAGTAACTGTTCAAATTCCATTTCAGAATGGTAATCCACAAAACAAATATGTAGAGGCATATTTTAAAAGGCTCTGCTTCAATTTCCTATTGTGGCGCAGAATGTGTGTTTACTCTTTGTGTCTGTTTGAATTGATTTGCACAGCTCGGCAGACAGCGGCTGAATGCTGCGACCAAGAATCCATCATCTCATGTGATCTGATAGTTCTGCAGTATTAGATTGATTTTCCACTCTCTCCTCTCATCTTTCCCTGTCTCTCGCTTTCTTTGTCTGCTTTCCTACCATTGGCGACGTTAACAAACATGCCAAGTTACCTGTCTTCCCATCTGCTAAAACAGAAACATAGTCCCCTCTGTCACAAACAACAGATTAAGGTGCGAGGATACAGTGTAAATTGGTCATGTTTGCATGTTACTCCTTGACACCAAACTTTACAGAGCGCAGCTTTAAACCTAAATGATCTTCTCGGAATGTATTTTTATTTTCTATGTATATATATTCACTGGACGTATACATATTCCTGCTGGATTTGGCCTTGAACTGCTAAGAGAAGAAGGCTTAACTTTCCCAAACCATCTTAAGACTCTCACGTGATCTCCAACTCTCTTTCCCGCTCAAGCGAAGTTTAAAAACACCTGTCACAGATTCAAAGCAGGGACTCAGCAGTAGCCGGGCAAGCGTTCACCTCTCCGGCAACACTAGAGGGAGGGGAATTGGGAAACGAGGAGATTTTTAAAAGCTCAAAGATCCTCTCATCGCTCTTCTTTAACCGTCAGCGAAGGCAGCAGAGACTGCGCGCAGGTATAAGCCCCACTCTGGCGTACCTGAGACTTCTATTTTAAGCCCTCCCTTCCGTACGGCATGTCAGACGAGCCCGAAATCCCTGCTAATACTAGTTACCTCTGAAACATAGATCTTACTGTTTGGCTTTTAGCTTTGACAAGTTATTTCCTACTCCCTTTGAAATAAAAAAGTGGAGTGTTCTGACACCGACTTTACGTTTTTGAGCTCATTAAAGCCGGGATCTGCCTCAATGCTACCTGGATTTTTTTTTTTTACAGGCAAGATAAGCCAAATTAATATGAACTCGTCAGGGCCACTTTAAATGCTTCTTGTTATCCAAAGCCCTGAGCTCCTGCAACTTATCACACAGCCACTGATATCCTTTAAACTAGCGAGGTGCAGTCCTTTAATTAAAACCAGTAACATTCCCTTGGAAGAGGAGGAAAGGAAATGTAGAGGGGTGGACTTCATCATTTATCACAGGCTCGAGTTAAAAGGAAGCGATTTCGCGAACTAAAGCAACGGCTAATACCTCTTAAACTGACACGCGGCGAGCTTCCCCACGTTCAAACGGGCCGGCGAAGAAACAAAGTCCCCGAGGATGTACATCACACGCTAAGCCGTGAAATACTACGTGTAGCATGTTCTCCGGCGCAACCCTTAAAACTGGCAGCAAATGAAAATGGATGGGTGCTCTTCCTTTGTGCTAGCGAGCCAGGATATATATCTTTATAATATCCACCATATTTTACTGATAATAAAAAGCAAAGCGTCACATTGCCACAGGAACACTTAGCTAACTCAGAGGGGAGAGGCGGTCATAGCAAATAGTGTAAATCAATCTAAGTGATATTGCTTTAAACGTAATGCAATATACTCACTGCATCCGTCCTAATGTGCATTTACATACTGGAGACACAGGCGTATATGGCGTATGAGTAGGCTACATATCCCTAGACGTACAGACATCCATAAACACACACACAGTCACAAGAACACACACTTGTACACATTAGAAGCCTATTGAGTTTATTTTTTATTTTTTTATGCCAAGGCGCTCTGAGGATAATACAATTCTTTTTCTCTTTCTTTCTCTCTCTCTCTCTCGCTCTCTCTACTTTCTTTACAATACATCATTCAGTTCTGCCTTATGCCTGCATGAAATTCATTTTCTAATGGAAATATTTGTTTTGTAAATCAAATATGTATTATGCACAGAATGCAAAGCACAAATTAAATTATGTTAATGAAATGAAAGAGATATGAAATGCATATTTCATGGACAAAACATAACCCCAGCGAACAGCCGTTTCTTGATAAAAATCTTTAAACACAATCTCATTCGGAGAAAGACATATTGCTAAGGCAGATAGCACCTCATTAAAATGCTCTCCTTTAATATCAGTGCTTAGTATATATAGGATTGTAAATAACCACTGGGGACGAGGAACCAATAATGAAATACTGTCTTTAATAGCTTGCCATTGATGTCAGCATAAAAAAAGTGCGTGGAGGAATATTGGAAATTGGGCACGCACACGCAAAGAGTCAAAAGCTGTAAATGATTGCATATTTAAACAGAGCTGACTAAGGCAAAGATGAAATAGATATAAGTAATAGGCAGAATATTATGCTGACCTCACATAATTTAACTAAAAAAATAAGTTTAAAATTTTATATTGGTTACACTTAATGAATAATAGATTCCTCTGCTGTTGTTGTGCACTGCATGATCTTAATAATAATAATAATAGTATTAAAAAACTGCCTAAAAGAAAAGAAATGGAGCCGCTCTGTCCAGCTGACTTGCAAATGAAATAAACTGGCTTTTCAGCAGAAATAAAGATGGTGGGATACATACAAAAGCTAGAGCAAGAGAGATGCCCACTGCTTTGATTTGATGGCGGTGAGAGGAGAGAGAGGGGTGCTTGACCTGGCTTATTCTGCTTAAAGCCAAATAGCTTAATTGCCCCGGAATACACAATTACCAGCTGCTCCAAACAAAGCATAGATTTAAACCCAAATAATACCCAGCTAAGGTCTGCTGACATTTTTTTTTTCTTCTCTGAGCTTCTTGCCACTTGATTGACAACACATATGTGAGTGCAATAGAGGCATTTGCATCCAAACTGCAGCTGCACCGGCCCTTACATTCTTATTTCCTTAAGTTTGAGTGTTCTTAGGCCTTAAATACTTTTCAAAATCCTGCATTAGAAAAAGAAAGAAAAGAAAAAAACATACCAGCAACCCCTTGAGAATATGGGTAACAGTGTTTCTATACTTAGCCTTATTCCCTTAATCTAATACTAAGTCAAGTTAATTATTAGTGTGTGTTTTTATTTCTTTTATTTGTCTATGTCCATGAAGAGATTATACCATTAGGACGGACATTTCATAATCTTTTTCGATTTTGTGCTGAAATATGGCCAGCTTTTTTCCTCAAGCTGTCAAAGCCATCCTAAAGGTTTTATGGTTTTATCCACTACAGATAATCTGATTATCAGATTTGAATTGTGTTTTCAATTATTGTTATTCTGCATTTCTTCAGCTGCAAGCTGAGAGAGATTGAGCACGTGGGGGAACACATGAGAGCGTGATGGAGAGATGAATGACGGGATGGAAAAAGGTGAGGTGATGGTGGCTGGAGTCAGACTGACGAAGGATGGAGACCTGTCAGAGGAGGTCACCACACACAAATCTCATCACATCAGCCTCACATTACACACTTCATTTCCATCCCACCAGCTTTCTCCCTCCATCTCTCTGTTTCTCCAGCACTCCACACCTGACTGAAAGCAGGCCGGTCTACCGGAGTTAGTTTTCATGGTGTCACAATTGTAGTCCTGTCAATAGTGTTGGGCGATTTTTCAAATCATCATATTGCCAGACTGTGAGCTCGCCGATACACAATATTATTGTGCATGGGTGGGTGGGACAAGAGAGAGACTCTTTGTACTTGTCATAGGCTATACCATAACTATTTGGTGTTTTAAACCACACACACGCAAGAGAGAGAGAGAGGGGTAGCACCACTAATCTAAATAATATACTTTAAAACATATTATAAACTAACATGTTAAATATAAAAATATTTAAAACAGCTAGTCCGTATATATTTGGATACAACAGTCATACATCGTCATAAAAACCTGTTTTATGTCCTACATTCATCATGCATTCATGTCCTGTGACAAGATTGCTTCTTTCGAGCATGTAAGTTATCAGTCTAAAAGGTCTGCAAAATCAGTCAACTGTGGAAAAATTAAAATTAGATTTATTTTAAAGACCAACAGTAAACACTAAATATTAGAAACAGGTAAGTTCTTATATTTGGAGCAAAATGAAATTACAGATACATCAGTCATAGAGTGCTCCGGAGCATGCACCCCATGACGAGCCGACGCCTGCCACAGAAACAAGAATGAAATGCATTCTAACAAAACTGTTCGAGGCCCAAGGCAACCCACCAGACGAGAACCAGTGATGTAAAGTTTTACAGCAGCTGACAGAAAACATCTTTATCCTCTGTAGGCTAGTATATCAGCCAGAAGATGAAGCCTGATGTTTTCAGATGTATTCGATTGTGATTTTCGAAAATACACGTAACACATAGCAAAATGTGTAGTGGGCAGACACTAATCTTGGAGATTTTGAGCACCCAAACTCCCAGAGTTATTCGCAGTCAGACAGTAAGTGTTACAGTATTCTTCACTATTTCTTAGGTTTTGAGTTTATAGGCTAGGACCTGTTTGATCTGAATTAACCATCTTTGACAATCTGTGTAGATTTTATTTATGCTCTGTCTTTTAAAATGCAGCAGAGAGACCTCTAAAGAGTGATGTAACATCGTATGAGAACCATCAGACATGTGCAGGCAGGAAAGCGTGTGGGCCATATGAAATTATGAATTACAGACACATGCATTCTGGTATCATATGAGAAAACCCCATTCTCTCCAAATGACCATATCTCACCCATGTTACGTCCTCCCACCTCACAAGCCCACCAGCTGCAAGCTGCTACAGCTGACTTCTTTTATAACAACCATCATGCTCCATATGTCCTGTCCGTGTCTCTCTCACTCTCTCTTTGCATCCTTTGGAGTTCCCACGAAAGCAGTGGCTTGTGATGACTGGACATGTTGTGTGAAGTGCAGGAGCGCAGAAAAACGAACAACATACCAATAATCCTCCTCTACAGTCTAAATATGGCACTTGAAGAGTAAGATGCAAAAGTTGAAATGAGATCACAGGTAGGCAATTAACACTGTTCTTCAAATCTCCTTTAGGCTGTGGAACAGGGGAGAGGAAGACTATAGGAGAGTAATGCTGAATATGGTGGCAGAAAAAGGTGACCTTGTTAGGTAATTATCATCTCTCTCCAAGTTTAATTAGAAAGGCTACATCAATTCAAAATACGAATAAAAGGAGTGCGGCAATCAAAAAAGACGCCAGAAACACCAGCGTCTGTATATAAAATGCTCATCTAATTGTATAAAAGCATTAAAAATGCACCTGTTCGTGGATAAATTGCTTCACTCACTAGAAATCCTCAGGGGCCGAGTGCTTTTCAAAATAGCATCAAGTGTTAAGATGCTATTTACATGCGTTGATACATAGAATGCAAAGCCGGGGGGGGAAAAAAGACTGAAAGATTACTCTTGTTAAGATTCAAAACAATGCTTCAAAACTTTCCTGATTTGGGGCTCTGGGTCTCTGTTGGCCTGTTTTTTCCCCTGCCAAAGCCTGCCTTAACCCCCTTTAGTTTTCAGCAAACAATCTCCTCCCGCTCACAATAACTTTGAAGGAAGATGTTTTTGTTTAAGTCCCAGATCCGTTATTGGCATCCCGTCCAAAAATAAAATCGTGCTCTAGTCGGAGGCTGACTGACGGGTGGCTGACAGTCCGCGTAGATGAGGCATATATTCATCAGATGTTTAATTGAGATGGGGTGCGCAGGTCGCCAAGTTAATGTAGCAGTGACGATGTGGGATTTATAATGATGATTGATGGCGTGACGGCACCGGCCTGACTACGAGCGCTTTGCACTAGTGGCTACGACATCATGGATGGACCGGAAAGACATTGCTAACGAGGGTGGGATCCTATCTACTTCCTCCTGCCACTCAGCTCAACTCGTCTAACATGACAGGTCTAGCCTCTGTATCAGCCTCAATCCTACGGAAACATGCCACACTTGTATGTCAGCTCCTCTGCATACATCGCTTTTCTTTATATAGTAGGAACCACTACTAAAAATGTAATTTCATAATGAATATTTTAAAAAGAGGCTTTTAATTCTCACCCATAAAACCCATTAAAGGGATAGTTCACCCTTAATAAATAAACCTTTAGTTTTCAAACCTGTATGACATGCTTCTGATTATATTTTGAAAACTCTTTTATTTAGTTTTTCCATGCAATTAAAGTTTTTTGTTTGTTTGTTTGTTTCTTCAAAATATTAACTTTTGCATTCCACAAAAAAGTCATACAGTTCAAAACTGATGTAGAGCGAACAAAGAAGTGACTGTGATGAGTGGGGCGGGGCCAAGAGCCGTGGGAACGGAGAGAGGAGCGACGACAGTGAAGGACGAGAGAGGACCAGGCATAAGTTTTCTCTCGTCCTTCTCGTCGTCGCTCCTCTTATGTATCCTTCCGATCTCCTCTGTGGGACTCGAGACCGGTGAGTTGAGCAGGTGTCGCTCATTTCCAATCACTCCACCGGCCTCGCTCTATTCCCACGGCTCTCGGCCCTGCCCCACTCGTCACAATGACCAAATTTACATTTTTAGGTGGTGAACTGTCACTTTAAGTGCATCCCATTGAATACACACATAGCTTTATTAGTGCTAAAAACTTACTGGTCATGAAAACTGTAAAAGCTGAAATTAAAACTCTTTTGGCAACATTTTTGGCTTTACCAAAAAACATATGGGGCTTCAGGCATAGAACCCCACTTCTAATAGCCGCCATGGTGGACAAATAGTCAGGACAGTACAGTGAAATCGTTCAGTGCATTGAAAAGATTTGGCCAAGCCGTTTGCACACATACTCAGACATATTGAGTTAAGGTCCTCATACAAGCAATTGGCTCATTTCCTGATCCCATTCCCTCCTCTTCTCCGTCACTCTGCTGCACTAAATAAAATGGCAAAAAGGCTAAGAAAAAACTGCAGACTTTCATGATCACAGGAGTGGCTTTTTAAAGTAGAGATACAAATAAACAAATCTAAAATGATGCGATTGTGAAAGGCACAATCACGATGATAAACGGATCAGTCGTGTCAGCACTTGACCAATATAAAGTGAGCCATGCGGCAGGGACACGGATGTGAAGGGGCTTGTAATTGCCTACAAGTGATGCACTAATAACGTGACAGTAACCTCAGGACCTCTCAGGAGGACCTTTTTCTCTTGTGTTCAAAAAAGAGAAAAAAAGAAAAAAGGAAAGAAAAAACGGGTAAAACGAGAGAGGAGAGGAGGGGCAAAACAGACTGTCAGTGAAAAGACGAGAGAAGAACAAAACCACTCCACCTTGCAGGAGTTCGGGGTCCGACTGGCGGCGCTTCATCCAGCAGCAATTACATCGACTAATTAGAATTGGACAATTTCTTGTTTGAAGTATAAAGGAGGGCATATGAAAAGCTATAATTCAGAGCGAAACAGCATTAAAAATCCAGCCTAATCCCGCGCTAGAATGTGCCTCTATGATAACAGACCGCAGACTATGTCCTCGATTCTTTCTCTTTCTCACTCTCCCCAGTTTTTCTTCCTTTTTCGCCTTTTTTATTTTATACCATCTGGCCCTCTCATCTCTGACATAAAAAAAGAAAACTAATTCATGTTCGGAGTCATCCACATGATGAATAGTGTAGGTCCAGGTGCTATGAGTGTAAAAAAGGAAAGTGGAGGGAAAGAGAGGGAGGGTCGAGGAAGAGAGAGAATTATATATGTATATCATCGCCCATTGTACACAAGGGTGATTTTAAACTGCGCTCATGATTAAAGCGAGGGCTTATGCTACAGTATATTCCTCACCTCAAAGTGATCATAATTAGATATTTAATCTGTAAGCCAAAATAGCCCTTGATGCCAAAGACAAAAGAAAAAAAAACAGTGGAAGATGAAGGGATGGGTGAGTGATGATAGAAGGAGGCAGAAAAAAGCAGCCTTTTTTTCTGTCATATGAAGGTCACAATGCGATGTGATTGTTTGCCTCAGTGGAGGTGAATTATGTCACCCAGACAAGCTTTTAACCCATGTTACCTTCATTCTCTCTCTCCCTCTTCCTCGCTCGCTCTTTCCCTCTCTCTTCTTTAAACAGTTTTCTATTGAAGAGGATTCAATCACCATAATGAATCTGAGGCCAGGCAGCAATCTTCTCCACAGAAAGAAATTCTAAAGGGTTATAGAATTTGTAAAATGAACAGCACAGAGATGGTAAATGGCTGTGTGTGTGTGTGTGTTTATATATATATATATATATATATATATATATATATATATATATATATATATATATATATATATATA
Organism: Carassius auratus; assembly: GCF_003368295.1. Taxonomy (NCBI): domain Eukaryota; kingdom Metazoa; phylum Chordata; class Actinopteri; order Cypriniformes; family Cyprinidae; genus Carassius; species Carassius auratus. Next base: position 24,648,084 of record NC_039274.1, read on the forward strand.
TATATATATGTGCATATTTACTCTGCTCAGGTAGGCTCAAACAGTGCTGCTTGTACAGGAGGTGAGATTTATTTTTAGGAAGTGTGTGTGTGTGTGTGTGTGTGTGTGTGTGTGTGTGTGTGTGTGTGTGTGTGCCACGCCCGGCAGGCAGAAGGAGGCTGGCACTGAAGCGTATGAGGGAGGCGCCCCTGACTGCGTCTCATAATCATATGCTAGATTAGGTTAAGTGGTGCACAAACCCGTCAGTAATTCAGCCCACTGTCTCCCAGGGAAACTGATTCACTCCTCCCCCTCCTTCATCATCATCCGAACGCCATGAGACACACACACACTCACACACACACGCCAAACACTTAGCCGGAACGGGTACTTATAGGACGCCAGCGGCCCCCCATATGTGATCAATGCGCCTGCCGGTGTTCCGTCTGAGCTCCGTCATGTATGAAATGATTACATCTTGGAATATTTCGGGGCCCGGGCTGGATTGATTGATTCGTGGTATTCTGAGTAGCATGTTCGCTTACTCCATCTTCGCCCAAAAGCCCTCACACCGTGGCGACTAATGTTCCGTCAGCGCTGTCGATCCTCATGCGGGCCTGACGTTAACCCCCCACGACGGATGACGAGGGAACGGCGTGACATCAGACAGTAGCCCGGCGAAAGGAGGGGTCACGGAGAAAGACACCTATCCTCCATGTTCCTACATAATGAACTCTTAAAGAAGGTTGCCGGCTGCGAGGAGAGCCGCGGGAGCCTGGAGCTCATCAGTGTCAGTCCTGAAAAGGTTCCGGAATGAATGAGTGCGAGGAATCAAAGGGAGATTACACGTCTGACCATGTATCATCCTCGATATATTGAACGGCGCCTTTGTGGAGATAGAGCGCTTATAAAAAGTGGTATTGTGCCGGCCTGAAAGACTGTGTGGGCTCTCTGCATGACTAATCTGTCTCCTCCCATTATTTTATTCAATCTTCACTGACTTTATGCCTTTGACATTTTTGCTACACTCAGTAAGTTTGAGTTGAATGGACAATTTTAAAGATTTTTTTAAAGGCATTTGCCAAGGCGGCCCAATGCGCGTGGGGAACAAAAAAAGAGGCTATCTCTTTGTTTCAATGCATAATTTATTACAAAAAATGGTCTTTTGACTAATTCCAGCGGGCAGGGTGAGAGTCAGAACATGTTCTTTTCCTCTCAATACTGAAAGGCGCACTGGATTTTTCAAGTGAAAACATTTGATAATGCCTCCGTAAGAGATGTCTCTCTCTTAGTACATCAGTTGAACTCTTTCAAAGTGCACATTCGCGCAAACAATAACACACAAGTCCAAATGAATAGCGGTTTGGGGTCTGCTATAGTTGCAATGCTATTTATATTCCTAACCAAACCGCTAAGAAAACAATTCAGAGTCAATGAGCTGTTTTTGCATTCATAAGCATAACTGATGTGCTCTGAGAGATTCATACAAAATCACACAAAACACGCACGCACCTAAGGGCTGTGAAAAAGGAAAGCAATTTGACTTGTGGTATACTGCCAGGAAATAAACACACACTCACATACAATGCGACGGCTACGTCAAAAGCGAATTGTACGAACGCGACGATCGGCCGGCACAGCAACAGGCCGATAAAACACAGAATGGGATGGTCACTGGCATTAAGAGATTAGTTTAAGTCCAAGAGCAATCATCATCTGAACATTTGATTATAAATCCATCCTGTTAAATTGATTATGGTAATGCTGAGGGCAGGTGGGATCGGGAACAGCACCTGGCCACATATGGTGGCCCCACACAAACACGCACACACTCTTGCTACGTTCTGCCCAGCACTGTCATTACACCACATCAAATCTGTGGTCTCATCTCTCTCTCTCTCTCTCTCTCTCTCAGGTGTGAGCTCCCTTCAGGCCGCAGGGCATGGTGTACTTGCAGCTGTGAAATCAGGTTACAAAGAGTGAATGAGCTGAGTGTGGCTGTCAAACACTGTAAAACACACCAAGAGACAAGTGTGCTTGCCTCTGACTTACTGAACAAACATTTATGAATGGGCCGGTAATAACATGGAGGAAGTAATAATACAATACAAAGGGTGTCCTAAACGTACATCAAAGTACAGTAAATGTGTCACCTTAGATATGTATGGCTTTTGAATGTGGCCTCTATGAGTTACAGAGATAAGGGAGCAAATATTGGACAGAATATCAGCAGGCAAGGATGGTCTAGAGATATTTCGTTAAGGTGTATTCTGTAAATGTTTGTTTATGTCGCACTGGCCGATATGACAGTTGTCTTGGTCTTATACTGACACCTAGCGAAGTGAATGTTTCATCAGGCTTGTGATGCCACTGTAGAAATGTTCAGTTTGCAGCAAGCCATGACTAATTTATTCAGTAAGTGAAAGTGTCCACAAACAAGCTATGTCACAAAGATAAACCGAGCACTACTGGTCATGTGATCTCAACATGTCAGTGCCAATTAGGTGAGCCCCTCTGTGTAAACTCCATGTTCTCATTAGACTGCTGATATGACTGACGTCTTCATCTCAGCGAAACTTTTTTAATGTGCTATTTATGCTTTTGTATAAAATAAAAAATAAAATACAGAGTGTACATTTAAATCAAATCCAGCTGACAATGTGTTAACTGGATTTTGAATGTGACCTCCAAAAAGACTATTATACATTATATAATTTAATAAATAATTATAGCTTTAAAAAACAATTTCTTGCTGTGGCAGAACATTCACATGTCTAAATTTGCATCATCCACTTGAGTCACACCTTCTGTAGAACATTTGCTTTATATAGAAAATCATCTTCCCACCCTCGTGCCACTCAAAACTTTTTTTCGTTTCTTTTTTCTCTGTGGAACACAAAAATATCAATATGTCAAAAGATTACAATTATATTTAAACCTCAATGTCTAAATATGACACGTATAATTATGAAATATACACATACATTTGACAGTATCATTACACTATATAATAATAATAATAATAATAATAATAATAATAATAATAATAGAAAAAAGGAAGAAAAAGATTGTTTTTATATCATTGATTTTGTGTGTGTATGTGTGTGTGTGTGTGTGTGTGTGTGTGATAGAGAGAGAGAGAGAGCAGCAGGTGGATTTCGGAGTTGATGAACTTGTCATATCTGTCACTGTGGGGCTAGCCTTCAAAACTGACAGCACAGCTACGAGATCTCTTACACATCCATCAACACACAGTGGAGACAGGCTCTCTCACACACAGAGGCTCATGGGGAAACCTATATCTTCCCTGTGAGGCAGCACAGGGCAGTTAGAGTGGTACAGTGCTGCAGGATTTCAGGAATAAGTGCAGTCTGTTTAAAAGCACGGGCGAGCGCTCTTAGACATGAGCACAGAGGAGTAGCTAATCGCCCTGTGATCTTTTAAACACGCTATGCTATGTTCAACGGCAGCTTGAGAACTCATTTAAGGCCTCAGAGGAGAGCAGGAGGGGCGAATGTGCTGAAATTACCCGCTGCTAAACTGCTAAAGTCAGGCTAAAGCGCTGATTTATTCAACAGAGACAAAAGACCAAGGGAGGGTTTTAAGAGATTCATATCACTGCCAGAGTCTCCTCCAAGGAGCTTTGTGTGTGTGTGTGTGTGTGTGTGGTTTGACTGGTCTTTTTTACACAAGTGAAAGCATGCAAGAGAAACTGTATTTAACACATGAAAGCTAAAAGTAGAAGCGTGCGTATGTGTCTACAGTATGTGCAATTCTGACAGACAACATTCAAAACAAACCGAATGACCATCAGGAAGTGATCATTTAGCAGAAGCTTTTATTCAAAGTATTTTACAACACACATATGTATTGGTAAACTTGTAAAATGAATATATATTTGTTGATGAAAATGTTCATAAAAATACATTTTCATCCAAAGGCAAAAACAATGACTAAAAATTGTAAAAATGAAGTAAGCACATATTATGAGATATTAGTGCCTTCCCACTCTTTGAAAACGTCCCAGTTCCCTCTCCCCCACCCCCACCCCCTGGTGAGCACACATCCCAAACCTCTCCCCAGCATTTGGGTTATTATTACTATTATCATTATTATTTTGGAAAAGCAGCGCTGTGAGCGTATTGCGTCAGGGCCCCGTAAACAAATCTATTATTGGTGATGAATTGTATAATAACACGGGCATAATGTGTTTTTCTCACACTGAAGTGTTTCGAGGTGCTGAACTGGAAAAAGTCCCCCGTCTGTAAAATTTGAATAAATGCACACAAGACAGGAGAATATCATCAGCTCTAGTAGGGCTCCGTGGCAGAGACTCATACATGTTCTCATTCTTCTTTTTTATTTTGGTTAAGTTTTATATACGCATATTTTATTTAGCTAATGAAAAGCTCATCAGACAGACTTTTTTTGGCATCGTGTCAATCTGTTTAGGTTTAAAGGAGCTCTGAAAAATCTATATGTTGAAATAAATGGGGGGAAAAACAGTACTTATCAGTTTTGAAAGCCTGAATTTCTTTTATTGTGAAATAATAATACAACATTGTAAAATATTTATGTAAAATAAGATATATATTTATCAATGTTATGCTGCTACATTTTTTTTTTTGTGATACTGATACTTTTGTTTATAATTCATTGATGAACAGAAAGTTCAAAAGAACAGCATTTATGCGAATTTTTGGTAACACTTTACAAAAAGGTTATGATGTATTAACTAACATTATTAACTAACAAATAAATGGCAATACTTTTATCACAGTATTTATTAATATTTTTTTTAATGTTAGTTAATGAAAATACATCCATCGTTGTTAGTTCATTGTTAATTAACAGTGCATTAACTAATGCTTACAATCACAACTTTTGATTTAAATAATGCATTAGTAAATGTTGAGATTAGCATTAGCTAAGATTAATAAATGCTGCAGAAGTATTGTTCATGTTAAGTTTATGTTAAACGATTAACCTTATTTTAAAGTTTTATCGATTTTTTTCTTATATTTTGACACTTTTGTAACAATATTTAAAAAAAAAAAACTGTAATGTAAATTTGATAAGTAATTGATACAAAAAAATTAAATAAATCCTACTGACCATAAACCTTTGAACAGTAGTGCATGTTGGTGTCCTGTGTTCTTGAAAGTCTTCCAGAGTACAGAATACTAAATACAAATTACTTTGAGCATATTTAACTGAAATGATGGTCTAAATGTCTTGTGAAACACCTGAATGAGAACTTACTCAGAACTCTGAACAAGAACGCTTGCAGTATATTCCAGTAATTGAGTATTTAAACGCATTATATTGTAACCAAGAACTATGGGCCACAGTGAAGCTTAATGTACACAGTAATAAAACCCTTTTGAAAGCGCCTTACTGCTTTTCTGGTTGAATGGTTACACACTAGTCTGATGTAGCTGATTGTAACTCAGCTTTATGAGTTAAAAATCAAACACAGTGTTGGAGCGGATGCCAAGCAGTTAGTACATGTGACCTGACATCATTTACTCATCCTCATGCTTACCTGAACCCATACGATTGTCTGTGTTTTAGGAAAATGCAATGTTTTCAGTGAGTAATGGCTTCAATTCTAAACATTTCTATATTTCCATAGATTATATGTCATATTGTAAACTTTTGTTTTAACAAAGCTATCACTGTGGTGATACCCAAAAGCTAAAGGTACATCGTTGTACCTTATTTACCCCTAAATGGTACATATTAGTACCTTAAATATACTAGTACATTAACATGTGTTTATTTGTATTTTAAAAGTACATATTCGTATATAAAGTATACTTATTAGTTTTCAAAGGTTTTGTACCTTCTTTTCCTGAGTGTATTCACTGACTGGAAAAGAGAACTAGACACATTCTGCTAAATGTCTCCATAAAATATATCGGTAGCTCTTTATTTTTACAGTCCTGTTCCTCATGTACATACTATGTACTTATTATAGTAATTACAATAACTATGTAATAACTAGGTACTAACCCTGAACCTACCCCTACCCCACGTAGTTACCTTGTATTACCAGAACTTTCTTAGATAATACACTGTAAGTACACTATACAGTACGTACATGTAAGCACATGTACTTATTTTACAGTATTTTACAGTACACGTACTGTAAAATAAAGTGCAACCATCATATCTTTGAAAAGGCATGAGGATGAGTAAATGATGACTTCATTGCAAGTCATTTTCATAGCACAGGCATACAGTTTTTAATGCAAAGATAAAGCGTCCTCTAACGGCAAACATATTTTTTGAGGCACATTGTAAACACGTCTGGACATCTTTTGTCACACACACCCACGGAGCAGATTCATGCATCTACAAAACCATATTACACACTGTTACTCACTGCTTTTCCCTACATCACCCTTACAGAAAACACTCACTCACACTCTCACACCGTGACGTGGATGGACACCCACACATCCTGGCTTGTGAGCCGGGTGTTAAATGTGGGAAACCACGATGGCAGGAGATCGCTGGCAGGAGCCGAGGATGATCTACAGAGAGAGAACCATGTCATGTTTTCTTTACTCCAAACAGCTATTACTTGCCACCTCTGAACAGTGCAGTGCTATTGGACCTAGTTGTCAATGTTTATATATTTACAACTTCATTTTTTTGGGCAATAATCACTTTTTAAACTTAGTTTTACTGCAGTCTAGATATAAACATCCTTAAAATGACAGCAAAGCAGATGCATCTGCCAACCATTTGCAACAGCAGTCAATGTTAGTTGTTATCCTATAATATACGGTAGCCACATACCTGCTTTTCTGCAAATCAGTTACAACTATTAGACTAATGTTACATCACCTGATTAATATTCATGAGGCAGGCTGATACATTAATGTTAACCAGCTGGCAGGCCCTTTCACTGGATGATGGTACATTTTTTTAATGTTTTTGAAAGAAATTTCTTGTGCTCAGCAACGCTGTATTTGTGTTCCTAAACATTTTCCATTTAAAAATCCCATACTTTTCCAGACACCATACTTTTCTCTGTAGATTTTTTTAGACCATATAGTGAGAAACAAATTATTAAAATGATTTAATAATTTGGTTTAATGATTGAAGGTTCATTTCACAATATTGAAATTACTATCTGATACTCTCACAAAACTACAAAATTGGAGTTGTTGGCACCAATATCAATAAAATTTGTTGCTTCATATATTTTTTTTTTTTCAGGATGCTTAGATAAATAAAAAAAGAAGAGTATGTATTTGAAATCTTGTTCTTTTCTTTTTATTACATTAAAAACGTCTTTACTGTCATAAATTTCTTCAATGCATTCTTGCCGAATAAAAGTATTTATCTATTTGTAATGATTTATAAATAGTCTTAATTATTATGAAAATGCCTGAGATGATTTGAAGAGCACAGATAAACGTTGTTGCAGTCGAGTGTAAAATGTCTTCATGTTTTATCATTCAGAACATGGCCATCTTCTTTTCCTTCAGTTACAGCAACAGCTGGCTGTTTTTGCCCATATTAGGGATTTCCTGGAGCGTCATCAGTTCTATTGCACAGTTTCTTCTCGAGGGTGACCTTTGGCGTCCAATATGAATGAAACATTACATGTGAAAAGAGCTCAATAATGACCAATCCATCCTATTTTGGGGACAAATATGAAAAACAGTACTTCTCTCAAAAGACATTTCAAGTAGACATATGCTAATCCATGTTTTTCTTCACTGTACAGAAGAGTACAGGAGTTTGTTGTTCTTGGTTTGTTTTAAAAATGAAATTGTAAATCAAGTTCATATATATATATATATATATATATATATATATATATATATACATTTTGTGAAACTTTGTGCATTTTTACTTTGTCAAAAAAAACTAATTCCGTATGATTTATAAGAGTTTGAAAAATGGGGACATGGGTTATGTCCTCATAAGTCACCCTCTCCTTGTAATACATGTGTCATACCCATATCATTATACAGAGTTGTGTCCTGATATGTCACAAAAACAAGACCACACACACACACACACACACACACATATATACCTATCAAACCCATGACCTCTGCATTGCTATAGTGCCATGCTCTACCAGACTAAAACAGGAGATATAATGTGCATTTTTCAACTAACTCCAAATTTCCTTTGTAAGGAATTATTTACCACAACAACAACTTGTAGGCTTCCTCCCTGCAGCCTGTAATCCCAGACAGGACTGAAAAAGTCACCAGGACATGTCTCTGAATCAGTCATTCTTCTTTGCTGAGCTCAGAATATATATATTTTTTTTTTTTGCTTTGTTTTTTTGCTTAAAGTGTTCATTCATGCTCTCTTTCCCACACACACACACACACACATATAAAAACAAACACACCCACTAACACTGGGTGGAGCAGATGCTGTTTAGCTGTGGTAATTTGAATATATTTTTGGGTCAATCGCGTGCTCGCAAGAGACACATATCCACGCCTTCCATGTGCAGAACAATTTAAATTTTTAATACTCCATTTAAATATATGGGCCACCTCTGCGGCAATCTCACAATGCCAAAAGCCCCTCTGATTTATGTGAACCAAACAAAGCCAGGGCGTCACGCTCTGATATCTGCTCTTACCTCCCCTGCTATTGTTATCTTTAAACCATTTCACCTTAAGGAAGAATCAATAACAACAATTATTAGAAGAAGACACACAGCTCCCTTCTATCTGTCTCTCCCTCGTTCCCTCTTTCTCCTTGGCAACTCACAGGGTATAATATTTAATTACGCTTTATAATTTATGCAGGTTATCAAAACTGTGAGAGCATCATTTTATGTACATTGGGCAAATTGCTTTTTTTCCCCTCCTTTTCTTGAAAATGGGGGTGGGGTGGGGGGGGGGATTCTTTGCAGGCATAGCCAAAGATATTGAAGCTGGGTGCAAATGTGAAATGAATAAACAGTGTGGATCTCTTCTTCAAGGGCCTAAATGAGATCTGTAGGAAATAATTTAAACCAGCGATAGAACCATTTATCATTGAAGGAGAAAAGAGAAAGAGAGAGAGAGAGAGAAAAGAGAGAGAGTGAGAGAGTAGTGCCCCTGGCCCTGACTGCTGCAGCCAGCATCCTGCCACTGTAAAAGAGCCATTACTGTAAACAGACACTGGATGTGTCCTCCTACGAGTCAAAGGAGTCTCTGTTCAACCACTTGTACAGGTAGGGCCTGTGTAGCGCAGCTCGGCTCCTCTGAGACCTGTTGCTTGTCAAACTGCCTTTCTGTGAGACGTAAAGACCTGTCACAATTCACTTTGCCTGCATTTGTGCGGAGGCCTAATGTACAGATCATATATTTTGACATGCATGCGATTTCATTTCCCGACTGTGTACGTTCACTTAAGACATAACCGACTGTGTTTGCATTAATATCCCGCCTAGACGCACTAGCCTGACAACAGCGCTACATAGTGTCATTAGTTAGCTGCTTTGTAGCAATACTCACGAGTGTTTAACATGAACATCACCAAATATTACATTATTTAGCATTTCCTTGTTTTCTTGACATTAAAGAATTATGTAATATTTTGTGACATTCCTGTTTTAGCACGTATGAGTACTGCTTCTAAAGACAGCGATATAGTTGTACGCTTTCAATTTTATTTGCATTTGTGTAATGTATTGTCGACAATACATCTTACATTACACAAATGCAAAAAAAAAAAAAAAAAAAAAACACTTGTGTTTAACATGAATATCACCAAAAAGTTAATTTATTTGCAATTGTCAAGAAAACAAGAAAATAATTCAATTAAATACATCTGTCTCTAATATATATCCAATGAAAGTTATCTTGGAAATTACAGGAAAATTAAATTTTTAAAAGAAAAATGCATGTTATACACGTACAGTGTAAACACTTCATCTTTGCATTCCTCCATGATTCACATGTATGAATTCCTGCTGACCTCCAAGAGCTGATATTAGACCAGATGTGTCCTGCAGCAGAAATAAATGAATACATAAAGATGATAATCAGATATGAGTCTTTAGATCAGGCCAGTGTCACATGATCCTACAAAAATCAAATATCAAATATAATTGGGTGCTTAAGAAACATTATAAAAGGATTTACTGTCACTTTTAATAATTCAATGTGTCCTTATATATAAAAACTTACTGACCCCAATTTTTTAAGGCGTATGTATAATATTTAGAACCATATTTGAAAGTTCCCCATATTAGATGCAAAAAAGATTCAGTATTATATAATTATACCTGTATGAATTAAGATAGTTAGAAAATTGCTAAATGCATGTTACAATTGCAAAGTCATACAAAACTTACACAAAAGAACACAAATGAATGTTTAATATATATATATATATATATATATATATATATATATATATATATATATATATATATATATATATACAGTACACACCTTCTCATTCAAAGAGTTTTCTTTATTTTCATGACTATGATTCACACTTATGGAGTATATCAAATTTAAACAAAAATAATAATTCAGTGATAAACATTCTAAAAACTTTGAACTTCACCCCGATGTCACAGGGCATGAAAAAAACCGTCTGATTTTAGCATCCTTGTTTAGTTCTTAATCTAATGCTGGCAGGCTTGTTGAATAGTGCACCTGTGTCTATAAATTCATTCCTACCCCAGCTGTCTCGCCCCAATCCAGGTGTGTCTGTTTCACTGGATGCTACTATTAGCATTGCTAATGATCCAAATCTCCATACTTCTCCGTGTAATTAGCGGTAAAGATGACAAGCGATAGTCAAAAAAAAAAATGAAAATTCTGAGCGTTACTTTAGAGTTCGGATCAGCTGCATGAGGAGGAAACATATGCAAAAACAGAGCTTCAACACTTAATGGAGGATAGCTATGCATCTTATAATTTTAGATATTAGTAGCCAGTAGCCACAAGCTATTTTTCTTTTTTCCAAATGAGAAAACAATAAATCTGACACTAATAACGACAATGTGAAAAGCCAAGAGTCATTGAAGCATAGATTATTTTTATCTTAATTGTATTCAGTGCTCTCAAAAAATGGCACTTTGCCATAAACAGCACATTACTGCTCATTTATAACTGCTTACAACGCTTAATTCTCATTGTTATTCAGAACAGCAGTTTTCAACCTTTTAATTTCATGGAGCCACAGAAACAATCGTTCTTGTGCAAGGGACCTCATCCTAAACTTGAAATGGCAGCAATATATTTTTACATATAAAGAAGCAATTTATACTGTGAAAAGGGTATATTATAAATATGTTGTAACGGGAGGAGCCAACGACAGACACGGTGGGCGGCGGCTTCTTCTAGCGGCCGCATCCTGCTCGTTGTCCCTCAAGTTCAACGCACCCTTCCTGGACCCAAGAGGACACCAGTGTGCATGCACGGGGAAGAGACCGGTCTCTCAAGGAGAGGCGCGTTGGGCTTTTAAACAGCGGCGGTGATGAGGCTCCAGTTACATCAGGTGTGCCCAATCACACACCGCCAGCCCTGGCTCATCCAGTGCCCCTCCTCTCACACACACCCACTCCTGTCGGGAGCATGGTGAAGGATGGTGATTTAAGATTGGGTGACGATCATTTTTTTTTTTTTTTTTTTTTTTATCATTTAGTTATTTATTTATTCCGTAACACTTTACAATAAAGTTCATCAGTTAACATTACTTAACTACTTTAGTTAACATGAACTTAACATTAACAATACTTCTACAGCATTTATTAATTATTATTAGTTAAACTGCAAATTAACATGAACTAACAGTGAACAACTGTATTTTAATTAACATTAACAACAATTAATAAATACTGTTATGGATTGTTCATTGTGTGTAATACATTAACTAACATTAAATAATGGAACCTTATTGTAAAGTGTTACCCTTCCTTCCTTCCTTCCTTCCTTGAATTCATTCAGTTTTTATTCTACACTTTTTTACAAGGTTAAATTATTACCATGAATTATTATCCTCCAACAGTGGCAGAAAAAAAAAAAAAAACTTAAAGGTGACATTGGGAAATAAACGTGTGAGACGAAAATTTGTATTTTTTAAATGTATTTAAAAAACGTTAAAAAAAAATCTAAGAAATGTAAACATTTTTGAAGCAAAAAAAAAAAAAAAGTCACTATAGTACTTTACTGTTAATTTGTTATTTAAAAAAAATATTTACTTAATCTTTTTTATACATATATTTCTTCTTATTGTAAGGGAAACAGGTCGATTTAACTCAAAGGGAATCATTTAAGATTTTAAAGGGAATTTGAACAGAATCACTGTTTCACGGCTGTTCACGGAGACGCGCCTGCGATTCAGTGAACGAGCCGTTTAACATCAAATCTGCGCTGGATACTAATATCCAAACTATAGTGAAAACACTATCAATTAGCACAGTAACAAGATCGGCAGTTTAAGACATTAACTTGTAAGCACAAAACACAAGATACTTCTCTTTTCAATATGAATAAGGCTTTATTAGATAAATCTAAGACATGTAAACTAATCAAACACATAAACGCACGCACACACACATTCACACAAGTTGCAGGAAGGTCGAAAGTTAGGGAAAGATGAGTTTAAGAGAATGGAAATATGTAATCCCAAGTTTACAGCAATACGTTAAATTGCATAGACATGAACAACCATCAATCACGTAATTAGCCTTTGCATTGAGTTCCTCAATGTGACTAAAATTATATTAGATACACCAGTACAACAAATATCTGGGGATACGTTGCCTTAGTTTCCTGTGAAAGGGACTCCCGTTGAAAGGGGTATCCCGGTGTCGCTGATTGGCTGGAAGTTCAGTAGTGAAGTGACGTCTTGGGAAGCCCGTGGTTGTTGGGCGTTGGCTGACAGTGCAGAGTCGTGTGCGCTGGTCGAAGTTGAACGGGCATCCGAGGTCAGGCGTTGGAGACTCGACGTTACAAAACTTAACTCAGAACACGAAACTCTCAAACGGAAAAGAAAAGAAATAAAGTTTGACGAGACTAGGTTGTGTTCCTTCTCATAGTAGCAGCAGTAGGCAGGCACGCTGGAACCGCGCTCAAAGAACAATGACGACTAACCGCATGGCTAGATGCTTATAGCTAAAGCTAGGTAGCAAAGCTACAAGCTAAAAGCTAAGAGCAGGCATGACTGATAGCAGCAGCTAGACTAGAACTAAAAGCCGACTAAAAGCCGACATGGCTAATAGCAGCAGGCAGACTAAAAGCAAGGCATGACTAAAAGCAAGGCATGACTAAAAGCGAAATTACATCGTGTCCAAAGTATTTAAAACTTCCTGTTGGCCACCCCTCAAATGTTGCCTTGACCAATCAGATATGTTCTTGAGTCTTGGGTATCATAAATCATTTGTTTATCTTACCAAGCATGTGGTTCTTGCCTCACAGGGTCTAATTTTGGACATGATTCCTATAACATGATTATGATATATTTTACAAATAAATGATTGTCAGGGCAATATCAAGCAAGAAAATTCAATCACACACATATCAAACACGACTATGTACCCTTCAGCTATACCATAGTAATTTAAAGAAAAACATACACGATAAGTGATTATAACATGATAGTCAAATGTGTGGGTTACACGTAAATGAATATGGAGTTAAGCAATAGAATGATTCATTCATAAGTCTTTTTTGAGTTCATTCTGGTCCATATATAATGTATAAAAAGGGTTTCTTTGCCATTCTCTGGCAAAGGACTTTTCTGTGAAGACAAAGGTTTAAAGCCCTTCCCCCTTAGGAATTTCAGTCTGGTTTCACTGGCTGGGGGGGGAAGTCAATGCAAGTATTTAACTTGATCTCCTGGGTTTACATGTGATGTCCAGCGTTGCATTCCAATCACGAACAATAAATTTGACAATCTCTTCTTTGAATTAAAATTGTCAATAATTGTTCTATTGGTGTTAATGTTGAAAGCTGTTGTGTGAACAAGTTGGTTGGTTGGTTATCTTGTTTGGTTCCTGTGGCACTAGAACTGATTTATGACTTCCTGAGGAATTCAGCTCATGTTTCAATGCACACAGCTCTGATAGACTCTTTGATTTGTCTGATTTGACTCATTTCTGCTACATATATCCCCCTTTCGATCGGCGAGGTGTTTAGGTGAAGACATCGTCGATCGCTGGAGAAACAAAGGCAGAAGAAGCAGACAAACACAGCAAACAGCAAGACAACACCTCCATGACAGTTACTGTACTGGTGCAGGCATCAGGTTATTTAGGTACACGTGGTTAAGTTCAATTAGTCAATGTAGTTTAGCACATTGAGGATAGTTTAGATGGTCTTGGAAATTGTTTTTATTTTGATTCATCAATCAAATTTGTGGTTAACTTTGTTTGGTTCTTCTAGGTTGTCTTACTTTACATGTTTACCATTAGTTTTCTAGTAATTTCATTTTCAATTCAATGGATTGACCTATCATGCATGGAGCTCTCTGGCTTCCATTCAGTTTAGAGTGGCTGGCGGATATTAGGTGTTGCGAGTCAATCCTAATATCAGACCTTCAACCCTCGCAGGGTGTCTAGGCATTTCACCTACTCAGGAAAGAGGGGAAGGAGAAGGATAGGTAAAAGAAGAACAAAACAAAACAAGGCTGCTGTGGGTTTTCCTAGCATGTGTTACAACTACTATTGAGCTAGGATGTCAGGTGCAGCTAGTGTGTCGTGAACCTTAACTTAGTGTCAGGTGTTCTACCTATTGTGAGGATGGCTGCACGTTTCTTCATGGTGGGTATGTGTAACTTTGTTACGCTAAAAGTTGGATATTCTACCTGTGGGAAGAATATGTTTGTTGACTGTGTTATCAGTAGATGTGTTTACCTCTGGGTGTAGGTAATGTTGTGTATTACTGGTGTAGTGCATGTGTGGTCAGATCTGTTCAAGTCTGTGTTGTCTCCCCCTTTTTCTAGCATGTCACTGAAGACTGGCTCTCTGCATCTTTGGCTTGGATGAGGGCGTGTCCATGGTCTAATGAGGGGTCAGTCCAGCAAGGCAGGAAGTTCTTTAGCACGCCGTCGGAGGCAGTTTGGCATGGCTGTGTGAAGCTGAGTTGCAAAACTTGTCTCCTATGTTGCATTCTTCTTGTGATGCCTTCTGGCTGTAGCAGACTTTCTGACCTTCTGTGCTCTGGTGGTTGCTGTTGCACAGACAGGGAATGTGGTACTTGGAGTTGGAGTTCATTTGACAGTTTGTTAGTGACTGAGGTGATGTCCTTTAGTACCTCAGATTTTTCATCAACAGTTGGCCGTGAAAGACTTGTTCATTCTGGGTTGTTGTTGAACAGGTGCTTGTCATCTCTGATGCGGTGCACCAGGTGATCACCGGCCTTCCGTTCTGTCGCTGGTCACAGCGAGCATGACTCAACTTTGTGGTCACCTGCATGTAAATTGTCTTGAAGGAACTCTCTTAGTTGTTCCATGACTTGTTCCGTGTCTTCTAATGGTAAGCGGTTATGTTCTTGTGAGTACTCAGCACTGTGCATGTCTGAGTGGTGCTGAGGTGGGTTTTGTTGTCGCTTACCCACACGAGTTGCTCTTGGATGAGTCAGGTGATTACCTTTGGATATCTGGTTAGGTTTCCAGATGTTATCCTTTTGGTTTCTTGAGAAGCGTGGCTGGTCCCATGGATTTTTCCAGCAGTTGGGCTGAAAGCGGTCGTGGATATGGGCGTCACGTTCTCTGTGCTCTTGATGGAAGACTCTGGTGTTGTGATGCCGCTGGGTGTCGTCCAGTGCAAGGCTTGAGTCTTTGTTGACAGAGTTCAAGAGTGTGGATGTTTTGTTACCTTTCTTTGAGGCCAACTTCTGCTTGTTATAGGCCTTCTGTGTTAGGTCACGCAACTGTTGGATGGTCATGGAGTTCGGACAGGCCATGACACCTAGATGGTGACTTACTCCGGGGTGCAGATTCTTTAGGAAGAGGGTTTTGAAGTTCACATCCTCTTCAAGGTCAGGGCTGTTGTGTGCACCAAAGTAGGCTTGTCGGAGTCGGTTGTAATAAGCTTGTGGAGTCTCTTGACGACCTTGTTTGGTTTCCAAGGCAGTTAACAGTCCATGTTCAGACTCTGGGTCTGTAAACTCTTTAATCAGGACCTCACGAAGTCGCTGGTAGTTTGACTTGGTTTGACTGGGCTGTCGATCTAGAAAGTTTCGTACCTCGGAACTGGACGTGGCTCTAAGGAGGTATAACCAGTCTCTGTCAGTCACATGAGGTCTCACTTCCAGGTGAAATTCGATATCTCGCAGATAAGCTTGGATGTCGGGGCTCTCTGTGGAGTTCGGGTTGAACCTGCTGATGTTTTTAGACAGCTTGTTGAGGTCTTTGATGGTCATCCCGTGTGCAGCTTCAAGGCCTTGGACGGGAGGTTTTCTTTCGTTGGCAGGAAAGGGTTGTGTGGCGAAGGCAGGTGAGGTTTTGGGTTGTGGCCCTTCGCTCCTTTCGTCACATGCCAGTTCTTGGACGTGGGACTCTGCTCTGCTCAGCAGTGATGAGGCTAAGAGATGTTTCTCTTTTCTTGGCTCTAGTTTGTGCTTGTAAGCATTTTGGAGTTCTTTTCTGACCATGTAGAGCTCATCGTTGGTATCATCTAGTTGTTGGGTCAGATTGTCCATTTCAGTTCTGTACCTTTCAAGGTGGTCTTTCAAAGCACTGATTTCAGAGTTCTTGTTTCTGATGTCTAGCTTGGCTTTCTCTAGTAGCTGTTCGGCATACTGGAGTCTGTTTACCAGGTCTTTCTGAGCAGCCGTTGCATGTCGCTGGTCGAGCTGAGCTGCTGCCAGGGCTGCTAGGAGCTTCATAACTTGTTCTGTTGTATCCTGCTCCCTCTCGCTGGGTGCTTTGAGTTGATTTTGAACTTTCACTTCCAGCTTGTCTATGCGACGTTGAGCACCTGTCAGCTCCTCTTGAAGGTGGGTGATGTGCTTGTCGCTCAGTTTCAGCTGGGTTGTGAAGGCATAGCTTAGTGAGCTCGTGATCTTGACTAGCTCCTCGTGGTTGTTGTTCTGGCTTGAATCTTGTGTCAGGAATCTTCTCAGGATTAGGATTATTATTAAAAATAATAACAGTTCAAATGTCTTTGGAGTGAGGCTGTCTGTTATGCCTCTCAGCCAAATGTTCACATCTTCCCCATGGGAAATGGGGTCTGCAGTCTGCGGCATGTTGGCACGCTGGGGAGAAGAGAGACTGACACAGATCTGTGTGGAGTAAAAGCCTATGTGTGGTGGGACAACTAAGTGTTGTATCAGTGATTGTGAACCACTAGTGAAATGTGGTGATGACTGTGTTGGTCTCAGGGTGTCTAAGTAGACTAGAGATGCGAAGACTTTGTCACTCTAATGAGGAAGAGGAAAAGAGAGACAGAGGTGAAAAAACAAATTCAAATGACAAGCAAAATTTCTGTTTTTCAAATGAGGAAAATTATTTTTTCCAATTAAATGTTATCAAAAACGTAAATAATATTATTATATTTCTTGCTTTGGACAAAAGAATACAATAATAATTCTGATATCTCTTTTCTTAGTCTGACAGGATTGACACCGTACACCTTTCAGTTGGACCGCTCACCAGGGAGTCAGCGAAGGCGACAGTTGCTCAACACGTATCTCTATTAAATTGATCTCAACGATGGATGAGATGCTAAAACTTGGAATGCGTTTCCAAATGTAGGGAGGTTAGGAAGAACAAATGAGAGGATGATTACAATCAAATTCATAAGGATGATTCGTCGTCTTTGGCACGATTGTGTATTTACTTCACTTAGAATTGATTGATGGTTCTTACATGTCCTACAAATGTAAAAAGAGAAGAGGAAAGTAAAGGAGAGAGAGGACGGAGATGGTAAGTCTCAGAAGCGGTTACCTCAACTACAAGGAGAGCGTTGTGTTAGTTGCTGCACAACTAATCAAACAAAATAAACTTTAAATGAAAGAGAGTTGTCTTTCTAATTTATTTGAACTCGTAGTGAGGGATAACAATGTCTCCTTTTAGGGCTCAGGTTTGTCGTTCCCAGGCTAGGATACACAAAGTAAAGAAATGGTAAGAAAAAGTAAAATTAAAAAAAATTAATAAATGGGCAAAATATGCAAAAATGAAATAAAAAAAAAAGGAAATCAATAAGTAAAACAATAGTGGTTAAGTGTATAACCAAAATAGGAAGAGGGGTAAAACGCATTCAAATAATTAAAGGTCTGAATAGCATATATTCAGATGGGTAATAAATAAATTAGGAAGAATAAGTTTACTTAAACTTCCAAAGTTCAAGGCTCATTCATTCCTAAAATAATAAGACCCAAAAGAGAATACTAGAAATAAAAGATCATATGAAATGATCTGAGAGGGAAATTTTAAATGATTCAAAATAAATTTAATGTTTCAATTAAATTTCAATTTGACAATTAATAATTGTGAGTCAGTATTTCCCTTTCTAGTAAAATGAAAATAAGTGGTCTAGTGAGAAAACAGAGCGATAAAAAGAAAGAGACTAACAAGTGTTAGTTAAGATGTTGAAAATGGTTAAATCACGTCAGCGTTGCCCAAACACACATTATTCTACCACTGGATGGTAATGCTAACGGCTAACCTTTGAGGCTAGTGGCTTTAGTATAGACTTCAATGTAAATGCAATGGTTTCGTTAGCTTAGCGACACCGCAGAGTTTGTGCGCTGCGCGTGCACAGTTCAGAGTTGCTCCGGAAGTACGTTAGGCTTCCGGGTCACGGTCGTCACTATGGCAACCAAAACACATTCTAGTGGATCAGCACATGAATCGTTGCATTGTTGCAAATACAGTTAAGCATGTTACATGAAATGTCGGCTCATTTCAACACTGTACAAATAACAACACCGCCTTTCAGTTGGTTTTGCGATGTGGCACTTAAACTCTCAGTTTGTATAGAGTTAAATTTATCTTAATTCAAATAGCAGCTTCCTGCTGTAGTTAAGGGAACACAGTTATATCAATCTCAGCAATTTGAATCTCCGTGCCAGTTTTTCTGGACACAAACATAAAAGTTTTCCTTCGCTGTTGGTACACAGTTAAACTTTACTTGATCAAGCTTTTAAAACACTCCCATTCAAATTACTCTCGGGCACACGCAGTGTTACGCGAGATTGCATTCACTTTGTGAACGGATACAAATGGGCAAACATTGTTCTCTAATGTTTAAAGTTAATTTAGGGGAGTAGAATATCAAATTTGATTCGGCAGTGGAACACGCACTGGCAATCAAACTATATGAAATATGAATACGGGGACTTTGATAAATAGATTGAGGAACCCGCTCAAAACTATTCTTTATTCACCGATTTATATCCCTTTTGAAACACTAACAGTTTAGCTCCGTTCAGCAAACAGTGACTGAGATAGCGTTTGAGACACTGGAACACGCAGTGAAATCAAATCAGCTATAAAACAAGGCATTACACAAATGAGGAACACGCTCAATTTCTACCTTATTGCACGATCTCAGATGTTTACTTTTAAGTTCACTTACTGCTGTTAACAAAGGGGAGACGGACTCGAGTTAAAGTCTCCTCTAGCTCCTTTCATTCAAGCGGGAGGGCGCGCGCTGCTTACGTCACGCAAACACACACACATACTCAGGTCTCGGAAGCTTTTCATCCGTCATTCCTTTAGCAAAATCAAAGATTAAATAACTTGGTTTATGCTCACAATTTAGGTTAAACTGCCCGCATTCTCCACCATTATAAATGTAAGGGAAACAGGTCGATTTAACTCAAAGGGAATCATTTAAGATTTTAAAGGGAATTTGAACAGAATCACTGTTTCACGGCTGTTCACGGAGACGCGCCTGCGATTCAGTGAACGAGCCGTTTAACATCAAATCTGCGCTGGATACTAATATCCAAACTATAGTGAAAACACTATCAATTAGCACAGTAACAAGATCGGCAGTTTAAGACATTAACTTGTAAGCACAAAACACAAGATACTTCTCTTTTCAATATGAATAAGGCTTTATTAGATAAATCTAAGACATGTAAACTAATCAAACACATAAACGCACGCACACACACATTCACACAAGTTGCAGGAAGGTCGAAAGTTAGGGAAAGATGAGTTTAAGAGAATGGAAATATGTAATCCCAAGTTTACAGCAATACGTTAAATTGCATAGACATGAACAACCATCAATCACGTAATTAGCCTTTGCATTGAGTTCCTCAATGTGACTTAAATTATATTAGATACACCAGTACAACAAATATCTGGGGATACGTTGCCTTAGTTTCCTGTTGAAAGGGACTCCCGTTGAAAGGGGTATCCCGGTGTCGCTGATTGGCTGGAAGTTCAGTAGTGAAGTGACGTCTTGGGAAGCCCGTGGTTGTTGGGCGTTGGCTGACAGTGCAGAGTCGTGTGCGCTGGTCGAAGTTGAACGGGCATCCGAGGTCAGGCGTTGGAGACTCGACGTTACAAAACTTAACTCAGAACACGAAACTCTCAAACGGAAAAGAAAAGAAATAAAGTTTGACGAGACTAGGTTGTGTTCCTTCTCATAGTAGCAGCAGTAGGCAGGCACGCTGGAACCGCGCTCAAAGAACAATGACGACTAACCGCATGGCTAGATGCTTATAGCTAAAGCTAGGTAGCAAAGCTACAAGCTAAAAGCTAAGAGCAGGCATGACTGATAGCAGCAGCTAGACTAGAACTAAAAGCCGACTAAAAAGCCGACATGGCTAATAGCAGCAGGCAGACTAAAAGCAAAGCATGACTAAAAGCAAGGCATGACTAAAAGCGAAATTACATCGTGTCCAAAGTATTTAAAACTTCCTGTTGGCCACCCCTCAAATGTTGCCTTGACCAATCAGATATGTTCTTGAGTCTTGGGTATCATAAATCATTTGTTTATCTTACCAAGCATGTGGTTCTTGCCTCACAGGGTCTAATTTTGGACATGATTCCTATAACATGATTATGATATATTTTACAAATAAATGATTGTCAGGGCAATATCAAGCAAGAAAATTCAATCACACACATATCAAACACGACTATGTACCCTTCAGCTATACCATAGTAATTTAAAGAAAACATACACGATAAGTGATTATAACATGATAGTCAAATGTGTGGGTTACACGTAAATGAATATGGAGTTAAGCAATAGAATGATTCATTCATAAGTCTTTTTGAGTTAATTCTGGTCCATATATAATGTATAAAAAGGGTTTCTTTGCCATTTCTCTGGCAAAGGACTTTTCTGTGAAGACAAAGGTTTAAAGCCCTTCCCCCTTAGGAATTTCAGTCTGGTTTCACTGGCTGGGGGGGGAAGTCAATGCAAGTATTTAACTTGATCTCCTGGGTTTACATGTGATGTCCAGCGTTGCATTCCAATCACGAACAATAAATTTGACAATCTCTTCTTTGAATTAAAATTGTCAATAATTGTTCTATTGGTGTTAATGTTGAAAGCTGTTGTGTGAACAAGTTGGTTGGTTGGTTATCTTGTTTGGTTCCTGTGGCACTAGAACTGATTTATGACTTCCTGAGGAATTCAGCTCATGTTTCAATGCACACAGCTCTGATAGACTCTTTGATTTGTCTGATTTGACTCATTTCTGCTAC